>NW_004955495.1:1038946-1045159 GCF_000276665.1 Chinchilla lanigera
TTAGCTCAGCGGCAAAAGCGCCTGCCTGGCAAGCGCAAGGTCATGAGTTCGGTTCCCGGTACCGGAGAAAAAACAAAAAAAAAAAAAAAAAAAAATGCTGTGCCAACTATTCTAATGTTAAAAAGATTTCTGTAGATTTTCAAGAAATTTTTTTAAAAATTAAAAGTGTTTCAAAAGCTAAAAGTAAGAATGTGTACTTGTGGGAACTCTGAAACATTACATTTCACTACAGGCTTGGGGGGCCACCAAATTCATTAGATTCAGAAAATTTCTCCAGAGATACCATTCCCTTTTGTGTGTATCTGTCTCTCTCATATATCTTTTTAATTTTTATGATATACTATGATGTAATTCTTGATTTTCTTTGAAAGGCAGGTTGATGGAAAAGCTGATATAAAAGATAAGAAATCTGCAAATACTGCCTCTATCTGTGCCTCAAATGTTTGGTTACCTCTGCCTCTTAAAACTCAAATTCAGTCTTATATATATACTTACTAAGCACTACGACTTTACTTTTATTCAAATAGGAAGTAAAGGAAATGCAACACAGACCACTGTTCCCCTGGGGAAACAACTATACCAGTAGTTCTCAAATACTGTGCATCAGTCATTGAAATACCTATTGTCACACAAGTGATGGAGCTTCACAATCAGGTTTTTCTCCCTCTTTCTCTCTTCTTTCTCTTCTCCTGTGCCCTTTTCCCTTCCCTTTGTGGTATCGGGGACTGAACCTACGGAGTGTTGAGCTACATCTCCATTCCTTTTTATTTTGAAATAGGGTCTCACTAAATTGCCCACACTGAGCTCAAATTTGCAATCCTTCTGGCTCAGCCTCCCGAATAGCTGGCATTACAAGCATATGCGTCCCTCCTATCCAAGTTTCTGATTCAGCAAATTAGAGGTAGAGAAGGAAAATACCCATCTACAGACTGACAGCATTATTACTGATCGTGGAAATTTTGAGACCCATCATAGTAGATTAAAATCTACTTCGGTCAGGAACTATGTCTCTAACACCACCAATATTTCAACACAGCAGAATGATAGCAGTCCTACCTACTGTGGCCAGGATCTGGCAGTTCTCTAGCATCACATCACTGAACAGGCTTCTTTGAGTTGGGTCCAGTAAAGTCCACTCCTCCTGGGTAAAGTTCACAGCCACATCCTCAAAGATCACTGACTCCTGCATCATCACACACAGGCTGGTTTGAGCCAAGTAACATGTCCACTCACGTTCACAGAAGAATGAGGAAGTGACAAATGTCAACCCAGTTTCCAAGGTCTCCAATGACCTACACCAGGGTTCAGTGATTACAGAAAGTCCTCTATCCAAACTCAGGGACTCTGAATCTCAAGTCACATGGTATTTCTTGAATATGAATTTATCTCAGCACAACCAGACCAGACCATTTTTCTTTATTTTCCTTCACAGGAATACATATCCTGCTTAGCACATTCCAGAGACTTGACCAATGCTAGTAAGTGAGTAAATTATGAGATAACAGGACACTTTCATCTGCCTTATCATCTATCAGAATAACCAGCCAAATAGGAAACATGCAAAGAAAAAAATTATATGAATATGTACATACAAGGATAGCTGAGGTAAGTGTATTGCTGATGTCTATTGGTTTGTTGAAGGGAATAGTTAATGAAAAAACTTGTTTTTCTTTTGCATGCTTATATCTGGTAATCAGAACAACTAATTTGAAGACAACAATATATAATATAATAACCATTGCTGAATTCCTACCATCTTGTTTATGAAGCCTGTATAGTTTCTGACGTGTTTTTTATTACTTGTTATTGTCTTTAATTGTTTGATTAATCTTGCATTCTTATATCTGTTAATCTGAGCAATTTCATTGAAGGTAACAATACGTAATATAACCATTGTTAATTCCTATCATCTTGTTTTGAAATCCTGTATTGTTTTTATTGTTTTGTTTTTGCCTTTGTTGTTGTTATTTTGTTGTTTTTTTCTCTTTAAAATAAAAAAATATGAAACACACAGTTGGGACAATGAGGGTCAAGACTAATTAGTGATTACTGAAATACCAGGATGATTTTCAAGATACTATCTCACATGAGAAGCTCCATTCTTTGGAGAAATTCAAATGGAAATTCAATCCTTGGATGAGGCCCCATTTGCTTTAAAAGGCTTTGATCTACCATGCCCTTCTGCCACGATGTTCCTGCCTTGAAGCTTGTTGACCGCAGGCTAAATCTGAAACTGTGAGTTAAATTAAGCCTTTTCCCCTTTAAGTTGTGGGTGTCAGTTATCATCTCAGCCAAAAGAAAACTGGGTCGTATGGAATTTCTAATTTCAGTATTTTGAGAAATTATTAATACAGAAAACTGGTACCACATGGTTTGTTGCAGTAACTGTACCTGGCCATGTGGTTTAGATACCTTTGGAACCAGTTTTTGAGAAGAGTTTGGAAAGGTTTCGAGATGCAAGCTAGAGAAACCCTAGAACTCTGTGACCACAGCTTTGATGGATGATTATGGTCAGAGCCCAGAAGACCAGAATGCGCATAGGAGTGTGGAGAGTAAAGGCCAGGTTCAGAAGGTTTCAGACAGGAAAGAGGAGTTGACTCTGGGGCTAGAAGCCATTTGTATTACATGCGGTCTACATTTGGCCATGTCCTGAGACTTTGCAAGACACTGAAATTAAGGCTGGTGGACTAATTAATCTGGAGGGGGAAGTTTCAACGCAGCCCAGTATTCTGAGTGTGGCAAAATATTGCTGGCTGCTTTTGCCCAGATTTATAATGAAAATCAGGGGCAAAAGGCAGACCACAAAAATTTGAAAAACTTAAATTTTGGCCCTCAAGGAACTGTATATAAAGTGGAGCCAACAGAGATATGACTGCTAAACAGATTAGTGGTATTAAAAAGAAATGATGTACTTTGTACAGGGACAAGAAATATGTCTTGAGGGCATATTAGGAACAAGCAAGACCCCACCCAGTGCAGACTCAAGAGTTCAAACGTGGCAACCTTTCATTTGAAAAAGAGTCCCTAGAATCCCTGCTCAAGAAACACTTCCTAGGTTGTCAGCCCGTATTACTCCCATCTTAGGGGCACACTGCCAGGGAATCATGGCCATGTCATCTCATGTCATGTCATGATCCAACCAACAGGAGTACAAATGTAGGGACCTAGCGGTTACCAAGATGAACGGTTACTCATACCGACCAGCCTGGATTGACAACATACCCAAGGGGTCTTCTTTGGGAACCACTAGATGGCATTCCTGGGCCCCAAAGACTTCTTGCCTTACAATGAGTCCAAAGAAAAGTCTGGCAACCCTAAAAAAAGAAACGGGCTCAGCAAGGGGCATTGAGAGATCAAGAAAGACCCTACTGTCAAGGCTTCTGGCTACTAGTCCTCCCAGAAAAAGAGCTACATGGAAGAGCACAAGCCTAGGCCTGAAGCCACAGAAGGTAATGGTGATAAGAAGGGGGATGCAAAAATATTAGCAAATAGAATGTAGCACAGCTTCAAAAAGATCATACATCATGATCAAGCAGGTTTCATTCCAGAGATGCACAGATGGTTCAACACATGTAAGTCAAAAAATCTAACACATCACAGCAGAAGCAAGGTCAAGAACCATATGATCATATCCATAGATGCAGAAAAGGATTTCAACAAAATCCAACACACCTTCATGATAAAACCCCTGCTCCTGGATAGGCAGAGCAAAGGTAGTTGAAATGGTCACATTCCCAAAACTTACACAGATTCAATGCAGTCCCAATCAAAATACCAACAGCATACTTTACAGATCTAGAGAAAATAATCCTAAAATTCATACGGAATCAGAATAGCAAAAGTAATTTTGGGCAACAAGAACAAAGCAGCAGAGATAGCAATATCTGACTTCAAGCTATACTACAAAGCAATAGCGATAAAAAACAGCCTGGTACCATAAGAAAAACATATATCAGTGGAACAGATGAAGATACAGAAACTTGTGCAGACACATTCAACTATTTGATCTTTGACAAAGGGGCCAAAAGCATATGCTGGAGGAAAGACAGCCTATTCAACAAGTGGTGCTGGGAAAACTGTAAACTATTTTACTTTATCTGTTGCAGAAGATTAAAACTAGAACCTTACCTCAGCATAGGTTAAGTTAAAATAAAAATAGATCAAATATCTATACATTAAAACAGAAACATTAAACCTACTGGAATATAAAATAGGTAAAACACTTAAAGATATAGGTGTATGAAAGGATTTTCTAAACCAAACCTCATTTTAACAAGAAATAACAGCAAGAATCAACAAATGGGGTTATATCAGATTTTTAAAAAACTTCTGTACAACGAGTGAATAAGTGAAGTGAAGGGACAGCCTACAGAATGAAAAAAATTTTTGCCAGCTACTCCTCAGACAGAGGACTAATATCTAGAATATAAGTAAAGAACTCAAAAAGTTAAAACACCCAAAATAAAAGACCCAGTCAAGAAATGCGCAATAAAAATGGACATTTCACAAAGGAAGAAATACAAATGGTCAATAAATATATGAAAAAATGTTCAACATCTCTGGCTGTTACAGAAATGCAAATTAAAACAATGCTAAAATTCTATTTTACTCTGGAAAGAGTGACAACCATTAAGAAGTCAAACAATAACAAGTGCTGACATGGCTGTGGTGAAAAAGGAACATTCCTTCATTGTTTATGGGAATGTAAACTAATAAAACCATTATGGAAATTTCTCAAAATACTGAAATTAGAAATTCCATATGACCTGGCAATCCCTCTGCTAATTATCTTCCCCAAAGAGCTTCAGTCATCATACTATGGTGATACATGCATACACTGCTGTTTACAGCAGCACAGTCCATAATAGCTAAATCCTGGAAGCAGTCTGCGTACCCATTAACTGATGACTGGTTAAAAAAATTGTGGTATCTATATACAATAGAATCCTACTTGTCTATAATGAATGACAAATTTGACACATTAGTAGGAAAATGGCTGCACTTGGAAACTATAATGTTGAGTGAAATAAGCCAGATACACAAGCTTAAATACCATATGATGCCTTTCTCATTTAAGTGAGACAAAGTTCAAAGAAAGAGAATGATAAAGGATAGATAGGGACATGGGGATAGATCTCTTGAAATAGAGACGTGGACCAAGGGAACAAGGTGAGGGGTGGGGAGGAAGAGAAGGGGAAATAAGTAAAATAAAGATGTGCTATACTCAGGAACCTAGTAATCTCAATTAATATAAACATTATACGCCATAACATGAGCTAAGTTGCATCTATTTACCTATAAAAGCCTGAAGTTTGTCTTTTTTATGGTGAACAATAATCCATTGTATAAAAATACCACATCTTTTTACCCATTCCTCAGTTGATGGGCATTTGGGTTCTTTCCAAGATTTAGCTACGACAAATTTTGCTGCTATACACATGGGTGCACATATATTGCTGTGGTATGATGTTTTTAATTCTTCTGGGAAAATACCCAGAAGGGGAATAGCTGGGTTAAGTGGGACCTCTAATCCTAGTTTTGTGAGGATCTTCACACTGATTTCCACAGTGGTCTCACCAGTCTATGCTCCCACCAGCAGTGGAGAAGGGTTCCTCCTTCCCCACAGCCCCTCCAGCATTTGTTGGTGGTGGATTTCTTGATGATAGGCATTCTTTCTGGCATGAGATGGAATCTCAGTGTTATTTTAATTTTCACTTCTTAGATGACCAATGATGTTGAACATTTTTTCATATACTTATTTGTCATTTGTAATTTCTTCATGTGAGAAGTGTGTATTCATCTCAAATGCCCATTTTTGGATTAGGTCTTTGAATTTTGGGGGCCTGATTTTCAAAAATTCTTTATATGTTCCAGATAGAAGTCCTTTGTCTGAGGGACAGTTGGCTAAAATTTTTTCCCAATTTGTGGGTTTTCCTTTATTCTGTTGGTGATTTCTTTTGATGTGCAAAAACTTTTCAATAGTATGAGATCCTAGTTGTTGATTCTTTGAAGTATTTCCCATGCAGCTTGGTTTTTGTTCATGAACTCTCTGCCTACCCCTATGTCAAGATTTTGCTTTTTTTTTTTTTTTTAAGATTTTGCATTTCTGTTTTAATATTTAGATCTTTAATCTATTTTGATGTTAGTTTAGTGCATGGTGATAGACTTGGGTCTAGTTTTAGTCTTCAGCATATGGAAAGCCAGTTTTTCCAG
>NW_004955495.1:1048190-1055078 GCF_000276665.1 Chinchilla lanigera
TTATTTTAAAATAAAAAATTTAAAAAGAATCTTAATAAACAAATTCTTTTTAAAAAGGAAGGAGACATAAAGGATAGCAGTGATGAGAAGGGAATGATGGTTGAGAACGAGGGACTGCCAAAGAGGAGTGCGGGGGTCTGCTAGAAGACTTCCTAAGTGTGTCAAGGAGGAAGCAGACCCAGAAAGGGAGGAGAAGGAGATAGCATCAGAGATCACTGCAGCCTGGAGCCTATAGTGTTTCAAGAGGAGCCCCTGCTCCATTCTTACTGCTGTCTGCGCGCTACTGGGGAAACTATCCAAAGGCTGCGAAGTGATACTCCTTTTCCCACACAACCTGCTCCCCTCCTCCACTCCTTGCCCCATTTTAAGCCCAGTCCCTGGAGACTGATCTGGCCTTTACCTTCAGGTCCCCACACCCATGACCTGTGTCAGGGCCATGTCCTCAACTCCCTTGGATGAGATGAGGCTATTATGACCCATACTGTTGCAGCTATCTCCCAGGGCTTCTGTTGGAGCCCGGGAAGGCTGTTTCTACCTCTGAGACCATTGTGGCTTGAATCTAGATGTACCCCTAAAGCCTCATGCACTGAGTGGGGCTTTTCAGAGGTGGCTGGATCTAAGGTGTGTAGATATGGATTAAGGGTGTATGATAAATAAATCGGTCCACTGACTGGTTTGGCATAATTCTGGGTGTGGATAATAGGAAGCCCCATCCTGGGTGTGGGTGGCACCAACCAATAGGCTTGTAGCCTGAATGGAATAAAAGGGGAAAAGGAGGCTCGGCACTGCTGCTTCCAGCCTTTTGCCCGCCCTGCCACAGACTATTTTTTTCTCTGTCATGCCCCTCTGCCATGTTGCTCTTCCTTGGAGCCAGTTATGGACCAAAACTTCTACAAACTGTGAACTAAAATAAATCTTTCTTCTTTTAACATGTAGGTATTAGGTCTTTTACCCAGCAGTGAGGGAAGTATCTCAGACAGACACCTTTCTCTCCCTCTCCTAGGTTTTCTGGTATCTAGGGTGGGACTAAGTAAATGTGGATAAGGTGAAGCATAAGCAAATGTTGGGCTCCCAGATGAGCCTTTCCCCCACTCTCACACCTATCTTCCCAGCTGCCTAGATCCAGGGCAAGTGTGGGGGAGGGGTTCCTTTCCATAAATCCTTGATATTGACAACACCCATTCTTTTCTGGAGCCTAGGGTATCTGGGAATGGTGGTTTATCATCAAAAGATTGTGAGACTCCCACATTGTTTGAGCCAAGGACCAGGGATCTGAAGGGTTGGCTTCACTGATGCAAGCAGGAGTATTGAGCACCTTCTTCCTTTAGATCTCTGGGGCCTGACATAGGGTACCCTGAGGAAACCCCTAGTTGCCCTATTCCCTTTTCCACAGTACTCAAGGCCAGCCTACAGTTATATGTATCATCCAAGCACAAAGGAAAAGACAAAGGAAATGTTTTCAATAAAATTACAAAAGAAAAATTAAAGCCCCTTAACCCTTTGTGTGCTTCTGTTCTGTTCCCTTTTTCCCTAGGTTGCTCCCATTTCTGAGGTGCACTGGCAAGTTCCCCTTCTGTGTGGTGCTTGATGACTCTTTTTGTAGCAGGGGTTTTAGAATTTCTTCTGGTGTCATCTCTCATCTATATACCCCTATTTGGTCCCTTGGTGTTATCACTAAATCTGGTTTTCAACCCACTGAGAGGACAGGGAAGTTGAGTGTCCTCTCCCAAGATTCTCCTAGTGGTTTCTCGCCTCTCTCTGCCTCTTGTCTCTTACCCTTGCCCCTCTGTTGGACTCTGATGAAAAATCACTAACTGTAGCTTTGAAAGCTTAGCGCTAAGATCACAGATGAAGTCAGTTGTAGGAAAATAAAACTTGTTGACTAGAAAAAAAAGAAAATCCATCTCCTAGGGAACTGGCTCCCCAGGATTCATTTCATCATGCTCAGCCACCCAGGCACTCAGAGGTTGCTACAGACATGGTCTAAGCAGCCTGCTGCTGCTTCTGCTGAAAGCAGACATTGATGTCATCCATAAGATGCCTGTTTTACCAGTATCAGAACAGAAGAGATTGAGGTAAGGGAGGCTTCCTCCCAGATTTCAAAGGCCGGCCTGGGTGGCTAGGCCAGGAACCCCAGAGAGGACAGTGTATAAAGCTAAGGGAAATATGCTGACAGGGCAGTGGAAGTTAGAGGTGCCAGGAGCATGAAATGTCTACAAAGGAAAGCTGCAGCCTGTCAGTACAGTCAGCGCAAGACAGAGCCCATGTAGGTTGCAGCCAGTGACAGGAGAGGATGGAACTCATATTTTACCACTATGTGCCCATGATGCCAGATATGGAGCTACAGGACTTAATGTTTACCCTACTGGGTTTTGGTCTTCTTTTCTAGCTCCCTAGTCCTCCCTTTTGGAGTGGAAATGTTTACCCTGTGCCATTGTACCTTGAGATTATGTAACTTGTTTTGATTTTTATAAAAATTCAGTTATATGTATCATCCAGGCACAAAGGAAAAGACAAAGGAAATGTTTTCAATAAAATTACAAAAGAAAAATTAAAGCCTCTTAACCCTTTGTGTGCTTCTGTTCTGTTCCCTTTTTCCTCAGGTTGCTCCCATTTCTGAGGTATGCTGGGAAGTTAAGAGTCTGCCTTGTACCTCAAAAGAGACTTAGACATTTAAAAATGTTAGAACTGATTGACTTTGGGGAAGGGGTTATTGTTTCCAGCTGTATGTGGGATGGCTACATTATGTTAAGTGGAATTTTGAAACTGATGACTTTATTTGGAGATTTAAGTATGGTTTAAGGCTATATGTTTAGGCATGAAGTTGACAAAAGGGTGGACTGTGACTATTAATACTGATATATCAATTAGACACGGACAAGATGGCTAACTTTGGGATTGGCCTGTTTTGAGATTGCACCGGGGAGGTATCAAAGTGGGCCACTTCCTTGTACATCTCTGGAAAGTACACCTTTCTCATCCTTCAGATGGCCCAGGGACCCCAGAAGGCTCATCCTGAATTCTAGAATGGTACTTTGGTCACAGCAGTAACAGTTTAGTGCTGTGTCATTTTCCCCAGTAGCAGGTTTTAAAAAGGCCAAAATGGATACAATCTTCCATTGAAGAAGACAAACTGGATGGTGAAGAAAGAAATGGAGTCTGTCCAGAATAATTCTGAGAAGATAATGAGCAGATAGAGACATCAAGACTTGTGAGGCAAGTTGCACCCTTCTCCAATAGACACGGACAGGAAAAAACAGTGACTACAAGAAAATTAGAAAAATCCTTCCTTTTCTCACAGGCCTTATTTCTCTTAAGGCAATACCTTTTGGAAACTTTGATTTGGAAAGATAATTTAGGCTTAATTATGAGGAATGATGTGTAGAAAAGAATCAGCAATTTTATTAATTTGGAAGTCCTCTACCAGAGTTTACTCCTTGTGATAATAGCCACTTGTTGGTCAGTGTGGAAATCCCTTTGTGCCCTGTTTTATAGCACAGCATTCCTCATTGGAGAGAAATCCTATGAATTTATTGAATGTAGGTAAACATTTATTCACATCTCATTGAACTGACAAGTCATGCTGAAGAGACACCCTGTCCTTCTAAGGAATACTGAAAAGCCATTAGCTGGATGATATCTCATTGAGCAAGAGAAATTTATGGTGGAGAAAAATGTGAATACAGCATACTGTCATTGAATATTAGAATTTTATACTGGAGAGAAAGCTTTGAGTGTGCTACGTGTGATAGAATTATCTCTCAGACTTTATCCCTTATTCTGCATTTGAGAGGTCATACACAGAGAAGCTTTATATATGTAAGAAATGTGGAAATATCTTCAGCCAAAAGTAAATCGTCATTCATCAAAAAATTCATACTGGAGAGATATCTTATCAGTGTAGGAAAGTTTCCATTCTGATGTCACACCTCAGTCAGCAGAGAAATTGTAGTGGGGAAAACCCCCTTCCCTGTAAAATATGTGGGAAAACCTTCAGCCACAAATCCAATCTCACTGAGCATGAGCATTTTCATACGAGAAACATTTTGAACGTAATGAATGTGGGAAAGCCTTTAGCCAAAAGCAGTATGTCATTAAATATCAGAACACCCATACTAGAGAAGCTTTTTGAATATAATGATTGTGGAAAGTCCTTTCACCAGAAAGAGAACATCCTTACCCATCAGAAAATTCACACTGGAGAGAAATCTTCTGAGTGCAAAGATTGTGGGAAAGGTTTCATTCAGAAGTCAAACCTCATCAGACACCAGAGAACTCACAGCAGAAAAGAAGCCCTTCATATGTAAACAGTGTGGGAAAACGTTTAGCAGCAAATCAAATCTTACTGAGCATGGGAAAATTCACACTAGAGAAAAACTCTTTAAATGTAATGAATGTGAGCTCAATAAGATTTGATTTGCCGCTAAACATTTTCCCACACGTTTACATATGAAGGGCTTCTCTACAGTGTGAGTTCTCTGGTGTCTGATGAGGTTTGACTTCTGAATGAAAGCTTTCCCACAATTTTTGCACTCAAAAGGTTTCTCTCCAGTGTGAATGTTCTGATGGGTAAGGAGGTTCTCCTTCTGGCTGAAGGACTTTCCACAATCATTATATTCAAAAAGCTTCTCCAGTATGGGTGTTCTGATGTTTAATGACACACTGCTTTTGGCTAAAGGCTTTCCCACATTCATTACATTCAATAGGTTTCTCTCTGGTATGAAAATGTTCATGCTCAGTGAGATTGGATTTGTGGCTGAAGATTTTCCCACATATCTTACAGGGAAAGGGGTTTTCACTACAATTTCTCTGCTGATTCAAAATATGAGTACAACACACACCAAAAACAGTGTTTCTGGAAATATATTTGAGTACTGTTATTCACTATGGATATAGCCAGGATATTGACTTTCCTTTTCAAAACAAGTAACTTGTAATTAGAACTAAAATCTTTTCCTTATTTTTTTCCCTAATTTCTGAACAAGGTTAAAAAAAATGTTGACTCAGAAAGTGCCACATGGGTGGGTATAAGATCTGAGGAAGGGGGGCTGGGGATTTAGCTCAGCGGCAAAAGCGCCTGCCTGGCAAGCGCAAGGTCATGAGTTTGGTTCCCGGTACCAGAGAAAAACCAAAAAAAAAAAAAAAAGATCTGAGGAAGGGAAAAAATTTAATGTACACCATAATTAAACATACATTTGCCCTCTAGCCTAGAACACATACCCTGAAAACTCTTCTCCTGAATATGTACCTCCACAACTGTGAAAAAACATGTAAGGAAGTTTATTCTCTGTATGTTACTCAAGGATGCTCAAAAAACTGGGTAGAATGAGTGCTAGGGACAAGATATTCCTCCTGTTGAAGTCTCAACCTACAAGTTACTTTCTTATTTAAAAGGAGTTTTTTTAAAAAATAGAGTACAAACCAGACACAGTGGTGCACGCCTGTAATCCCAGCTTTTTATGACACTGAGTCAGGAGGACAAGTTCAAGAAGAGCCTGCGTAACTTAATTAAGACCTGAGGAGGTAGGGAGGCTGGGGGTATAACTCAGTGGTACAGAGTTTGCTTACCTCATGCAAGGGCCTAGGACCACAAAAAAGGAAAAAGGAGTGGGGAAGATAAGGGAGGAGAGGGCAAGGAGGGAGGAAAAAAAAGAAATAAGAGTGCTGTGAACTATCAAAATTCTGGGCAAGGGCCAGGCACTTGGAAGGTCGAGGCAGGAGAATCACAGTGAGTTGGAAGCCAGCCTAGGCCACAGAGGGACCTCAAGGCAAGCCTGAACTCTATACAGTGAGACTCTCAAACAAATAAAAAATAGCACAACTAAACGAAAGACCATATACATAAATGCCTTCCTAACAAGATACAATTGTAAGCACACATCACCTACAAATTACTTTGCAAATTTCTTTTTGAAGTCAACTGACTGGGCACTGATGATGAAAAACTATGGCACATAAATTTACTAAAAGGTCACAGCCTTTTACTGTTTACTACAGTCCTGTATATAATTGTTTGTCCACTAGAGATACAGAGCTGATTAACTGAAGACTACGGCTTATAAACTTAAACCCTGAGTGGATCTTCGGTCCAAAAAATGCCCAAAGTCCATCTTGGTACAATGTAATTGTTTTTAGAGTAGACATTTCATGATGTTAACTGTTTTTAATTGAAATATTTTGCTTTTAGGAAGGCAATGTGTTCACTTTTAGGACACATTGCTAAGGTCAGGATCATTTCTATTCTTCACTTTCAATTTATGTAATAACAAATAATTAACAGTACAACGTATTTATTTGGGATGACAGCATCTGTTACTAAAAGGTCAATCACAGTGGATGGTGGATGTTCAAATTACCAGTACGGTTAAGCTTTTTCAAAAGAAAGCCGGGGATGTAGTTCAGGCACGCGCACACACACACACACACACACACACACACAAAACCTATAAAGATTTTTCAAAAGAGCAATGTGAGAAAAAGCGTCCACTTAATCGATTATCTATCCTGTTAATGATTAATTCTGTGATTTTAGTACTGGAATAATAGAGCCTCCATCCTCTCTTCCTGAGTCTTCTGTGTCTAAGTTCTGTGGGAATGTACTGGGGAGGAACTGTAGGTGGAGAAAACAGCTGAGCAGTGTAGCTTTCTTTAGTCAAGACTTTCGGGTCTACAGCACGCGGGAGACTGAGCCAGGAGGATCTCCGAGAGCTCAAGGCTACTACATAGCAAGCTGAAGATCAGCCTGGACTACATACCGAGTCTCTGTCTCAAAAAAACCCCAAAAGCCTTGTGGTTTACAAATGTTTATATTCTCATATAGAAAGATGCACATCATATACCCTTACGTCTCCTTTTCTACCTGAAAGTAATGCTCAAAATAAAACACAA
>NW_004955495.1:1055178-1075707 GCF_000276665.1 Chinchilla lanigera
AAAAAAAACGCGCTGGAATCGCCAGGTCTGAGCTCCAGCAGCGAAACCGGATTCCTTCTGAAAGTAAAAATCCACAAAGACTGCTTTTCCTTTGTTTTGTGACGAGGGCTGGGCCAACACGCCCGGCCGTAGGCAGCTTTTAAAGAGGGGGAAACAGCGGGGGCGGCCCCAGGCCCAGCCCACCCCAAACCCCCGCTCTCGGGACCGGCATCCGCGGCCTCTCCAGCAGCCCGCGCAGACAAGACCCGGTTCCTCGGGAACCCGGCCCCGCGGGCCAGGCCGCTTCCCGGAGGCGCCCCGGGCCCAACCCGCCCTTCCACATCCCCTCTGCCCCCAGGCAGTCCACAGGCCGCGGAACTCACAGAAGCCGGAGTGGCCCGCACGACTCGGGAGGTAGCAAGGCTCCGAAGTTGGCCGAGGTACGGCCGGAAGAGCGCGCGCCGGTCGCCTACGTCACTTCCGCTTGGGACTCAGCCCGCGATGGGCGAAAATGTGGGAGTGAGTGTTGGTTTCCTCCGGGAGGAGTGCGCCTGGGTTCTTCCACCAGCTCGGAGAGGGCGCCGGTGGACGAAAACAAGCAGAGGCGAAAACAGGTTAGAATCCTCTCTGGGCGAGGCGGAGTCCACGTGTGTGGACAGGGTTGGAGGTGCAGTTATGCCCCGCGCGAGGTTGGAACCTCCAGGCTGATGTTTAGGACGCATCTTACGGGATGCGTACCAGAAACTTTTTTTTACCTGCTCCGACCTCTTCTGAGACACTTTGTTCTGGCCAGCAGCAGACTCCAGTAGGGAACAGATGATAATTCTGTTCCAAAAATAACCTGGGCCTCTGGGGTTTTGGTTGATTACAACCATTCTAGATACTTCCGACACACTCTTCCCACCTCTGCCCATCCTACCAGGTTCACGGGCCAACAGAAAGGATCTGGGAGAGGCTGGAGGGTACTTTTGGCAATCAGGGAAATCTCACTGGTTTTGAGGGCTTAGGATTCTCCTATTAGCAACCACTTGCATATTTCCAAACCTGGACTGTTTCTCTAGTCCTCGGTTTCTGCTGAGTACCTGGGCTCCTAAGCATTGAAGATGAGCTGAAGTCGACTTTCTTTTTTCATCTCCGGTTACAGCCTCAATACTTCTGACAGAATTCTTCAGTGCTACGAAGAGTGAGAGTAGTTCTGGGGGCTCTCCGATACATCATGAGGAACCCTTTTACCAGCTTGTGTGTGCAAGGAGTATGTGTTACCATTTTGCTTTTACCCTGTAGCAAACCACCAAATAACCTACTAGCTGAACTCAGGTTACCAAAAGCCTTATGCAGATGAACTTGGTATAGCTCAGTTCTGCTGATTTCTATTGGTCAAAGTGAGTCCTAAGCCCAACTCACATAAAATGGGAAACAAAGACTCCATTATTTGGGGAATAACTTCAAAAAAGCTATGGCTGTTTGTAATCCATTACAAGATGTGCTGGGACTTTGTCAAGGGGCCTGATCTTGATTCCCCACCTAGATCTGTCCAGTGGCTCATGAGAGCCTGCACTTACTTTAGGATCTCAAGTGAAGCTCAGAGGTGCATGGTGGGAGACACTATGCAAATACATCATCCACTTAGGTGCAAAGAAAGGGTATTATCAAAGACTTAAATTCAAAAACTAAATTGCAAGTTTTAGGATAGCAACTAAAAAGTAATGGAATGTATAAATTTCAAGCATAAAGATTAAAATCTTTGCAATGAAATGTAATCATGAGAAAGCACAATGAGACAAATAACAAGGTATGAGATGACTCCAAATTTATTACTAACTACATTACACAAAATGGACTAGATGTTCCAGAAAAGAGAAATTTATTGTTAGTCCAAAGTTTTCAAGTAATCAGATATTTTTAATCTCTAGCTAAAATATATATAAAAAGACACACCTGGGCATCAAGGGTAGCTCAGCAGAAGAGCAAATGCTTAGCACGCCCAAGTCCTAGGTATGACCCCATTACCCAAAACAAAGACTAAGAAAGAAAATAAAACCAACCCAATATGGCCATACAAATACCTAACAATTAATGCAATAGAAAACATGAAAAGAGTTAAACTTTCTTAGCCTTTTTTTTAACACCCCCCCCACCCCAGTACTAGGGATTGAATCCAGGGCCTTGTGCATGCTAGGCAGGCACCCCATCACTAACTATATCCCTAGCAGAAAGGTTAGTTTTCAAGATAAATCACAAACCTGGCTTATAAAACAACTCAGTGGTACAGCACTCAGTACACAAACACACTGGGTTCAATCCCCAGCACAGCAACCCTCCCCAAAAAAAGGAAAAGAAGAGAAAAATGACAAACAATACTTTCTGTCAAGACAAACACAAGAGAAAGAATGCACAAAGTAATTATTCTAGAATGCAAAAGAGGCCTAAAATTATATAGCCAGAAATGTTAAAAATACAACTAAAAATATATAAACTTTTGCTCCACACGTGAAACTTGCCTAGGAAAATATACTCAAAATGCTTTATGATTTTGGAAACCTTAGTTGTTCTATAACCATAAAAGAAATGGAGCAGACAGCTTAAAATCACAGAAATGGGTTACCTAAAAAGAGAATTACAGTTATTCTACATCTGGCTAACTTAACAAGTTACAAACAGAAAAGATGGGGAGACGACCCTGTAGGGTATATGATACTGTCATAACCTAAAGTACCAGAAAGTTCATTTGTTTTTGTTTTTGTTTTTGTTTTTGTTTTTTTTTGGTACCAGGAATCAAACTCAGGACCTTGCACTTGCCAGGCAGGTGCCTGTGCCACTGAGCTACATCCCCAGCCCTGAAAGTTCATATTTTTGATGGTGCCGATGCCTCAACCCAGGGCCTTACACAGGTGTGTTCTACCTCTGAGCTACGTCCATGCATCTTTTGGGGGCGTTCTGGAGATAGAACCTAGGACCTCCTGCATGCTAGGCAAATGCAGTACTATGGAGCTACATACACCCTTGGCCCTTCCCCATTTTTTTGGTGGTATGGAGATTGAGTCAGGACATTCATACACTAAGCTACAACCCAAGATCTTTTTTTTTTAAGTTTTATGTTGAGACAGAGACTCATTAAGTCACTAAATTGCCCAGCCTAGGCTTTAACTGGCAATCCTGCCATAGCGTCCCAGAGTACTTGGGATTACAGGTATATACTGTATGGCTTTTTTGTTTTTAATGTAAGAAAACTTCCTTGCCAATGTTACTCAAACATTACAAAAGCCTTTTATAACACATTAGTAAACATAATCAAGTAATAACAATGGTCTATAATGTCCAAATTGAGTTTACTGGGAATCCATGGTTAACATTAGGAAATCAATAAAGAATAAAAATAATGACCACATTTAAGAGTCTTTTCATTCATTCATATATTCAAGTATTTATTATGTATTATGGGCCAGTTGCAGTTCTAGGTAGTTGAGTCAGATGATTATAATAAAGGGCCTGGTGTGGTGCATACAGTCTACAATCCCAGCACTTGAGAGGCTGAAGCAGGAGAATCACTACAAGTTTGGGGCCAGCCTGCCTACAAAGTGAGCTCAAGGTTGGCCTGAACTACATAGCAAGATCCTTTTTCAACAGAAACAAAACAAAAAGAGAAAAAGGATGCAGAGAAAGCAACCAAATCGAAGAGGACCAAAGCCTCATACATTATGGTATTGGGAAACATTTAACTGTATCAAGATTGAATATTTTTTTAAAAAAACTATAGCAAACAAGGATATCAACAGAATGGAGAGTACATCTCAATAGAATTATGAAGAAAAATTTGCTGCTTTTACTAAGTAGTGTTAGTAATGAGCTGAGATCATGATCCTATTTTTTAAAAAAGCTAATAACTGAAGTAGAGTAATACAGTGATTATCTACAGATGATACGATTGCGGTGTGGAAAACAAAGAAAATGTATACATAAATGCCCTGAGCTGGTGACTCCCAAAATTCATGTACTGAATCTAAACTCCAGTGTGACCGTGAAGATAGGACCTTATTTTATGGTTGAGGTCAAGAGTGAAGACCTACCTGGGTATGACGGCACCCACCTGTAATCTTAGCACTTGTAGAGAAGCTGAGAAGGATGGCAAGTTTGAGATCAGCCTGGGCAACAAAGCAACAGAGTGAAACCCTGTCTCAAAATTTATACTGGGAATCAAACTCATGACCTCAGGCTTGCCAGTCAAGTGCTTATGCTGCTGAGCTACATCCCGGGCTCCCGTCTCAAAATTTTAAAAAACACAGCAAAACCTGTCTCAAAATAAAAAACAGAAAGGGCTAGGGATGTAGCTGAGTGTTAAGGCCCTGAGCAGGGACCTACCTCCTTCTCAGTCTCCATTATGGGAAGACACAATCAGAAGGCAATCAACTGCATGGCAAGAAATGAACCCTCACCGGAAGTCAACTTTGTTGTTACTCCTAATCTTATACTGCCAGCCTCCAGGGATGGGAGAAAACAAATTTCTGTATATTTCATTTATTGAACAAATACATTTTATTCAAACAAATTTTAAGCTATGTGATCTAAGTATGTTAATTTGTTATGGCAGACAAAGCAATTCATGACAGATTTTGATACAGAGGTGATATTGTAGTAAAAAACATGCAAGCATGAGACTGAATAATGGGTAAAGGCTGGAAATGCTTTTATTTTTCTTTTTTCTGGTTTTTTGAGACAGGGTCTCACTGTATAGTTTAGGCTGGCCTTGAACTCCTGCCAGTACTCCTGTCTCAGCCTCCCAAGTGCTGAGATTACAGGTATGTATTACTACGGCAGGCCTGGAAATTTTTAAGTGCATGCTAAGAACACTAAGAGCTATTCTGATGATTTACATTTGGGAGTGAAAAACATGTTATCAGAAAATGGAGAAGAGCCAGGTTTGGTACCAAATGCCTGTAATTCCAGGTATCCAGGACACGAAGGCACAAAGACTCCAAGTGGGAGGCCAGAGCTGGGCAATTTAGCAAGATCCTATTTCAAAAAGTAAAAAAAGCTGAACATACTGGTATGTGCATATAATAACAGCATTTTTGGAGGCGCAGGTTGAAGATTAAGTCCAACCTGGACAACTTAAGAGAATCAGTGAGACCCTGTCTCAAAAAAAAGGGGCAGGGTTGGGGATACATATAGCTTAGTGAGAAGGCCCTGGGTTCAGTCCCCAGTACTGAAAACATAAAACAGTAAGGGCTGGGGCTGGGGCTTAGTGCTAGTACTTGCCTAGCATGGGTTCAATCCCAAGCATTGAAGGAAAAAGAAAGGAAAGGCAGATGGAAGCGGGGAAAGGAATTAAAGGAGGACATGGTGGAGCATGCCTATAATCCCAGCACTTGGGAGGCTGAGGCAGAAGGATTGCCACAAGTTCAAGGCCAGCCCGAATTATATAGTGAGTTCAAGGTCAGCCTGAACGACATAGCAAAACCGTCTCAAAATAAAAAAAAAAAAAAACTTAAAAAGGCAATCCTTGATATGTAATGGTAAAGACATCGGCAGAATTCTTGCAATTTGCATTCTTGCAATTTGTGACAGGTACAGCTGGGGAGTAATGAAATGGGAAATTCATCTAAGATCATAATTCATCTGTTGAAGGAGCAGCTTGGTTCCTCCGTACAAGTTTCACTAAAATGCAAAAAGGGAGTACTAAATCCAACAAGGAACTGTTAACCAAAAGGGACCAGAACTTGGAAATTTGGAAATTTCTCAGCTTATGCATATTGCAAAAACTGAGAAAGCGTGAATTGAAGAGAATATTAAGAGTGTGACTAAAAAGCCCCTTGATAAAGAGATCATGGGTCTGGGGATTTAGCTCAACGGCAAAAGCGCTTGCCTGGCAAGTGCAAGGTCGTGAGTTCGGTTCCCGGTACCGGAGAAAAACCAAAAAAAAAAAAAAGAGATCATGATTAGGACCCACGGGTAGGATATCAGCAATCTCAACAGAAGAGAAGAATAGACTGAATTACACTAACAGAGGCATTGCCACTTAGATCTAAAATAGACCTAAGTGGGCAAGACAGGATGGACTTATTAAGATTTTATAAGGAAACAACAATTGGCTACAAAGTTAGACTATGCATTAAAAGTACAGAGGGCTTCTTGGCATGCTCAACACGATCAATGGGGTCAGGGGAGACTCCTGGAGGAGTGTCTGGCAACAGTCCACTTGGGTCCTGTGCTTAGCTTATCAACTTAGCTTCCGGTAAATTTTCACATGAATAGCTACATTGGCGGCCACTAACCAACAACAGCTAGGACGAAATCTGTGCATTTATCTTATGCAGACATGTTCAACCTGTGGCCCACAGGCTTGTTGTTATTCACTTTACTATTATAATACTTTAAAATAAAGGAACTTTGTTATATACATTATTATATGTGGCCCAAGACAGTACCTCTTTAGTGTGGCCCAGGCAATCCAAAAAGTTAAACTCCCATGCAGAGCATTCATGGATGCTACCATCACTTGGAATCCAAGCACCACGATGAGGCCTACCTACAGTATTGACCTCACCTATGACCACAAGTGCTCAGACTCAGTTTTGTAGAAACAAGTTCCAGAGAGGAGGCTAAGAATTTAGTTCGGTGGTAGAGTGACTGCCTGTCATGTGTATGTGACACAGAGATTAAACCCCAGCACTACAAAAGGAAGGAAAAAACCCAGACATTCCCACAAGAGGGGATCTAGGCCGGGGGTATAGCTCAGCAACGTAGCACCTGCCTGGCAGGCACAAGGTCCTGAGTTCCATTCCACAACTACCCTCTAAAAAGGAGGGAATCTATATATCGTATGTCATAGAATCAGGGAGGCATCTCTGCCAGTGGGAACCACTATAACTCAAAGCAGATAAGACTAACCAATGATCTTTGGTGCCACTGTTACTATTTAAGGGTGGCCACAGAGGAGCTAAGGGTAACACTGATACCCTCACATTTATAGGCCTTCTCCCCATGGTGAACACTTGCATGTTTGCTTAAGCGTGAGGAAACAGCAAACGCTTTCCCACATTCCTTACAGATGTAAGGTTTCTCTCCAGTGTGCGTTCGCATGTGAATGTTAAGGGATGTGGAGTATACAAACGCCTTCCCACAGATATTGCACACAAAGGGCTTTTCCCCACTGTGAATTTTCATATGTTTAGTACGGTGGGAGGCAGTAATGAAGGTTTTCCCACAATGAATACACTCAAAAGGCTTCTCGCCTGTGTGTGTTCTCACATGGTGAATAAGGCCTGAGGTCCTAGTGAAGGCTTTCCCACACTGCTTACACTGAAAGGGCTTCTCTCCACTGTGAATGCGTACGTGGGTGGCAAGGCCTGAGTACTGAGTGAAGGCTTTCCCACAGTCCTTACATTCATAGGGCTTGACTCCAGTGTGTGTCCTGGTGTGTTCATTAAGCTGAGTGGATCTCGAGAAGGCTTTCCCACATTCCTTACACACAAAGGGCTTCTCTCCACTGTGAACTCCTCGTAAGTGTTCAGTCAGGCCTGACCACCTCAGGAAGGCTTTCCCACATTCCACACATTTGTACGACTTTATTCCAGTGTGAATTTTCCTGTGATCGTTAAGGTATGTGTTACTTGTAAAGCACTTCCCACACTCTTTACACTGGAAGGGCTTTTCTCCAGTATGAACTTCCATATGAGCAGAAAGTTGAGTAAAAGTAGCAAAACATTTCCCACATTCCTTACATTTTTGGGATTTCTCTCCAGAAGAAATTGTTACATATTGACTTAGGTGTGAGGAAAAGGCAAATGCTCTCCAACACTCCTCACATTCACAGAGTGTTGCTTCAGTGTGGGTTTCCATGGGATTAGTAAGGCATGGAAAATACTGGAAGCTCTTTTCATATTCCTCCAATTTGTAGGGGTTTTCTCCATTGAAAACTTGAAGATCCATAGCAAGGCTACACCTCCGGCCCTAGGAAAACATGAATTTTAAAAACATTATAAACCAATCCATTTGCATTTGGCTCATCAACATTTTTCACGATACTAATAGGGACTGATAACATCTGTCACTCCATTGCGTTGTGGAGATGTTCAAGATGAGTACAATAGATTGACTTGGTCCCTGAAGGCAAACATTCATAAAGGTGACAACTAGGAAGAGATCTATTAGGGATATGATGAGGGTTTGGAACATAGCCCATAACCAGGCACTGACACCCAGGAATACAGATCAGACACTTAAGAATTTAAGATACACTTTTGAATATTGATTATGTTGTGACATATTTTTACCTCTTGGTCTAGTCCTCAAAGAATGCTGACAGCAGCACTTAATCAAGAGCATATCTGTTAGCTACTCCATTTGAACTACAGACCCCTTGCTGTATAATAGATCATGTTTTGTACAGACTTTAAGCAAGACCCCAAAATGCCAGTGAAAGGTGCCACTTAGCAAATAGATGACTTTCTCTGACAAAGGATGCTGGACTGGTGCCAATGCTGGCAGCACCAATATCCATGGCACATCCTATTGATATGAATCAAGTACAGTTGTATACATGTTAACAGCATAACCTGACATAGTTTCAGTTATTCATGATTAACTAGTGTTTGAAAAAAGAACTGAAGAGGGCTGGGGGCTGTAGCTTAGTGGTAGAGCGCTTCCTCCAGATTGCACAAAGTCCTGGCTTCACATTAACAGGACCACAAATAAAAAGTAAACATAGGACAATAAAATAACTTGAGCGAGACTATATTTACACAGCTTTTATTACAGTGTATTGTTATGATTGTTTAAATTGTATTATTACTATTAATGTCTATTGTGCTTAATTTATAAATTTATCACAGGTAGGTATATACAGAAAAAAACAGTATGCATAGAGTTCTATACTGTCAGCAGTTTCACCATTCACTGGCAGCCTTAGAAAGTATCCTTGTGGATGAGGGATGGACTACTATATTGTCTATTTTGCCCAGAGACCTTCAGAGGGAGAGAAGTACCAAATGAAAGGATCATGAGAATGCCCAGTGTGACCACTGCATATTGGGGCATCACTTCATTAGAGAAAACCTGAGCAAAGCCAGCAAAGAAAAATATGTAAGGGCTAGTGCTAGTGATCTGGGTTCCCAATGGAACCTAAAGGTTTAATAAATGGGAAAACATTAATAAAGGGAAAACGTACTTTCAGAATATGCTACTGCTGGGGATGTAGCTCAGTGACAGAGTTCTTGACTGACAGGATGTGGTACTGAGTTGAAATACGGGGAAACAGTGATGGTAGTGGGCAGTGTCTGACCATGCCAGGTTGTGGGTAGTACCACACTTGAGAGGGTAGTAGGAGGCTTCAGGCAGTGGGTGCTCATCTGCAGAAGTTTAGGAGTTGAATGATACGTAGATATTTCCTAGAGAAAGCCTTAATTTTGATTACTTTTAGTAATGTGTACCAGATTTCTCTAAGGATGGAAGTATAGGGATGTACATTTTGGCAGACAGTAAAAAATGTACCTGAGTCACAAGCTGAGCAGCTTGGAAAAAATAGCAGAATATGTAGTCTCAGCTACTCAGAAGACTGAGGCAGCTGGGTGGGGTGGTGCATGCCTATAATTACAGCATTCAGGAGGCTGAGGCACTAGGATCATTGTGAGTTTGAGGCCAGCCTGGGCTACACAGTGAGTTCAAAGCCAGCATGAAATTGCAGTGAGACCTGTCTCAATAAAAAATTTTAAGAAGAAAGCTGAAGCAATAGGAGCACTTTGAAGCCAGCTTGGGCTATTCAGTAAGACCCTAGCTCAAGGAAAAAAAAAAAAGGCTACGGATGTAGTTCAGAGCTGGGTCTGATCCCAGCACTATACACATATACATGCACTATACACATATACAAAGGAATTGTGATACAGCTCCATGGAAAATCACCTTCCTAATGAGTATGAGGCACTGGTTTAATACTCAGTACTGCAAGAGGAAAACAAAACACAAAAATAAAGTATGTTCTGTATGCAATCTGGGCCTTCTAAGAGGCAGTCTGTGGGCACTGCAAGAATATAGGTTTCAGTGAAAGGGGCACAGTTGTCTTCAGCAAAGGACACCTCCTCTCTAACTATGGGGTCTTCAGTTAGGACAGCATCACATCCAGCCGTAAGATCCTATGCAAGATTAATCTCATGTGGAATGTGGGACTGGTTTAACCTTTCCAAGCAGATCCCCACTAACACTGAAGTGAGTCTTCAGATTACAAATGAATGAAAATTGCAGCACAGTATTACTAAGACCAATATGCAACAAAGTGTGCAGCTGTACCTGACAGGAATTTTTGGTTTTGGTGGAAGGTTAGGTTCCAGTGGGTCTCAAACTAGATGAATATCTGCCTGTGCTGTGGAATAATCTATGGCTTAACAAGTGTCAAGGAAGAATGTGTCTTCTCTAGCTCCAGCCCTTATGTGAAGTGGGTAAAATGGAAAATTTATCAAAACAGGTTAAAGAGCCAAGCATGGTTGTACATGCTTGAAATCTCAGCACTCCAGGAAGCTGAAGCAGCATGATTGCCAGTCAAATGCATCCTGGACAACTTAGTGACTTACTGATACCCTGTCTCAGAAAAGGGGGAGGGGGGCATCAGCATATAGCTCAGCGGCACAGCACCTGCCTGTCAAATGCAAGGATCTGAGTTCAATTCTTGGTACAAAAAAAAAAGATCTGGTGATATAGCTCAGTGTGAAGTTCCTGGGTTCTGACCTAAACATCATAAAAACAAAAACAAACAATACTGGGACAAGATAATGTATTTAGGAGTTTATTTATTGTACTGGAAATTGAAAGTTATTTGAGATCCTCAGGATTGTCAGTTTCTGTGACCTGTCAGACACTGGAAGATCTACTGAATGCCTCTTGCAAGGGGCATATATTGAATAAAATCTTCACAGTTAAAAAAGCACACCTGAGTTACTATAAGAAATGTGTGAAATTCTGAAGGGAAGAGAGCGTATTCTTTTAAGAACTTTATGTGGTGGCGGTAATGTGTGTAGAACACGTGTAGGGTTTTTTATTTCAGTGCTGGGCATTGCATCAAGAGCCTTCACATGCTGGGCAAACTCTACCACAGAGCTACAGCCTCACCCTGCAGGTGCAGTTTTGATTCCTATTTTGTGTACCCCACGATATCATAGACGTTTTGGTTGATTTTGACCTTTTTTTACCTCAAGAAGAAAATCTTTAGCCACTGCTCACTAGTTTATAGTATGGGTGAAAATGGGACAACCTGTTGTCCACAGCATCCAATGTTAAAGATGTCCATCTGTCTCAAGTTTGGCCAAGTGTGTTGCTTCCTGCATCCTGCTCTTTATTAGGTCCATCCTGACTAAAGATATGAAAAACATTAGCTGTGAGGAAACTCCATCCCCTGTATGATGGTTAGTGGTGATGTCTGACAGTCCACAAACTCCCACTGTCTTTCACACAGTCAATCCCAAGAATCTCTTTAGATACCCACAGGGTCTAGGAGAGGAGTGACCTCACATACCCTGATGTGTCAATAGACAGAGGACAGGAAAAGTCACTGCTGCAGGTAGAATATATCAGAGGGCCCACATTGGGTTCCATACTGTGTTAGGACTTAGGACTGCCTTGGTACCTATGTCAAGCTTGTGGGGCATCCATGATCCACAGTAAAGTGGGCAGCTGGGTATGGATGGTCTCAGGCTCAGCATCTGTCAGGGCATGTTTCCTGCACAGCCCACTAGGTGGCCTGCCAATTGTTCTTTTAATGATGTATGGCAGAAGGCTGAGAGGAGCAATTTTTCCCTCCTGTGGTAGTGGAGATTGAATCCAGGGGTTGAACCTTTCCACTGAGCTACATCCTCAACCCTTTTTTCATTTTTCATTTTGAGACAAAGTTGCCCTAAATTGGTAAGTTACACAGGCTGGCTCCTGCCTCAGCATCCCAAAGTGCTAGAGTTACAGGCATTCATCATCATCCCCAGCACAGAGAGGCAATTTTTTCCATCAGACACCTGGGATAAATGAGGACTATCTGAGAGGTCCACAAACTCCAGGAGGCATAAGAACAGATTACCAAAGCCTCTACAGTGAAGAATCATCTAAAAACACTAAAACGAGTGGCTATCCATTTCAACTGGTAAGTAAAACCTGTACATTAAAGATGTATTCCTACCAGAACTAAAGGACTAAAAGATGTTGGACTTATGTATCAGTAATAAGTATGCCATATGAATGCTATGGAAGAGGATTTTATCAATGTCACATCATACCTGTAGTCCTGGAGAAAAATGAATACAATTAAGATGTTTTCTGCATAGACTGTGTGATGGAAAATTGCAGAGGCACCCCACAGGTAGCCTGGAAAAACTGTAGTGTGTCCCTGTTGAGGTGGAAGCACACGGCAGCTGAGAGGCTGTTAAAACAGGCACAGAAAGGAACATGTTAGCCAATATATAAGTGCAAAATATTCACTAGTCGTTGACTGAACAGAACCACAAATTTTCATATTATTAGGTACTGGGGGGCTGGGGATTTAGCTCAGCGGCAAAGCGCCTGCCTGGCAAGCGCAAGGTCGTGAGTTCGGTTCTCGGTACCGGAGAAAAACCAAAAAAAAAAAAAAAAAGTACTGGGCACAGGGGTCTTTTTATCAGAGCTACAGCTTTAAGGTTATGGTAACACACTGAAAGGTGCTATTTATGTATTATCTATCTGATCTATCAATCTATCAAGTCTACCTATATTATTATCAGATTTAACAGAAGTCAACACTGGGAGGAGGGGGGATAATCACACTTTATGTATTACTTTTTAGAGTTCAATTTTAGTCCCTGAAAACCCCATTTTAATTTATATTGAGCCATACTTACTATTTTAATGAGAATACATGGGATTCCCTATGTCAAATCAATTATAAAAATAAAAAATTTAATGTTAATTTACTATCTGTTATATCAAAACATCTATACTCAGTATAGAATATTTTAGGGCAATGGGTATTTGCCATTTTTTAATTTTTTTAGGGCAAGAGAATATTTTGCACCAGTGGGAAATTTAGACAACTAAACATTTATTCAGAGGCATATCCAGCTGGGTGTGGTGGGACACACCTGTAATCCAAGCTCTTGGGAGGCTGAGGCAGGAGGGTCACTGTGAGTTTGAGGCCAGCCTGGGTTATATAGTGAGTTCAAAGTCAGTCTGAACTACAGAGTGAGACCCTGTCTCAAAAAACCAAAAAAAAAGCATATCCAATTTCATCCATTTCATTAGTAACTGTTTTAAGATTATAAAAGGCATAATGTTTAAATTTGGTGAGATATCTAGGTATAATTTCAGTTGTTACAAAAGTCCATAAATTTCTGTCCAATTGGTACCTACAGTAATTAAAGTTGTTAGGTCCTATGTCACACGTTTATATTGTTATATCAAAATTAACTACAAATTTTAGATTTTGAAATAATCAAATTAGAAAACTTTTTGTTGTTTACATATAATGAAAATTTATTACATTACTTACCTTAAGATATAGATATATATACAGATTCTACTTCATTAAATTATATTTCATCCTCTTGAATCTAGAAGTTTATAAAACAGTAACTGACATATGACTACCATTATGCACATGACCTGGCATTTCCTCGGTATACAGAGTTTAAATTTCCTTCATTTTATCCCTTGGTATTGAGGAACAGGTTCTTTGCTCTTTTTCCATTTTTTTCTTTCCTTTTTGTTTCACATGTTTAGGTACCTAAGTCCTAGGCCTCTACTGTCTCTCCCTGAGTAATAAGAAAAGATGTAGGCTTGAGAGGCTCAGGCAAGAAAATCAAAGTTTGAGACCAACCTCAACTATACAACACAACCCAACTCAGAAAACTGGAGAAAGAGAATGGCAAGAAGTTTAGCAACAGAAGACTTGTATAGCATGTCCAAGGCCCTGAATTCCATATCCTGAACCCCACCCCATCTCCTCAAAAAAAGATGGAGGAAGGGGAAAGGGCCAGGTGACTCATAGCAACCTCTCCTTGTCATGACTCTTTGTCTTCAGGATAGCTACTCAGTACTCTCACTACCTTTTAAAATTATCTTATCCAAATCTTTTTAAATACTTTCCACCTCTAGGCAAAAGTATTTTTCTTCTTTGTTCAAATATCTGACTAACAAGATCCTGAAAATACAGAACAGTCCCCTGCTGTAGAGTCCATAGCAACTTCAGGGTGCTGGCGTCCACATCCCGGACAGCACCGGGATTCTGGATGTGTATCTGCCTCGCTGTTACTTAGGTATATAGGAGCTACTTGTTATACCCAAGCTGTATGCTTCCACGGACACCAGCATCCAACAACTCAGAAAATGCTTCACCTGCATTTATGGCACTCACACACCACTGACTCTAGTCAAGGAAGCCCTTTCGCTGCGCAGTCACCTCAATCAGAGCAGGTCCCTGCAACCAGCTTGACTGATCAGATACCTGTCATGTACAAGTAGCTCATCAAAATGAAAGATGAAAAACCTTACTGAAAATTCAGTTACCTGCCAATGGGGACATAATCCTCTGAAAGGAAGGAATCTGTCTCAGAAAAAGATGGCTATGAATCAGAGAGCTCTATAGTACTACTCCCCACAACCAGAACATACAGCTCCAAGAACAGATAAGCTAACATTGAAATGGATCTGGTGACAACTTTGCTTCTGATTTCAGTAACTAAGAGCTGCAGGTTTGAAGATCTCTGTCTCTAATGTGGACTCTTTCAGCTAGAGGCCACAATTATGTTCCCAATACAGTGGAAAGTCAGACTGCTTGTTATGGTTTGTTGCCTGTTATGGCTTGTATCTAGATGCCCCCTAAAAGCCTCAGGTAGTCATAAGTGGGGCTTTTTGGAAGTGGCTGGAACTAGGGTGTGTGCTGCTGGGATTAAGGATGTGATTCTGGGATTAAGATTGCCCTACCATGGGTGTGAGTGCTACCTCCCCTAAGGTAGCCTGGATGGAATATAAGGGACAGAAAGAGGGCTGCTGCCATTGCTTGCTCTTCACTGCTTTGCTGTGGACTGTTTCTCCTCTATAGTGCCCCTCTGCCAAGCCACCCTGCCTTGGAACCAGCCAACTATAGACTGAAATCTCTACAAACTGTGAGCTAAGCAAACCTTTCCTTTAACTTTGGGTGTTCGGTATTTTGTCTCAAGAAAAATAATTAAGACATTACCTAAACATTTTGGGCCCCCAATACCATTAAATTAAGATGGGTTAAGGGGATGTTAATCTACTGGCAAGAGTGACAGATCACAACTACCAAAGGCAAATTGGAGTACTACTATAAAACAGAGACAAGGAGAACCAAGTGGAGGAGCCACCTCGTAACACTCAAGCTATATGGTAAAGAGTAGAAGAAAATTACAACTGAAAAAGAACAGGCAATGAAGGACTTACAATGAAGGAATTGGAAGTGAATATTTGAGTCACTCAACCAGGTAAAGAACCCACAGCAGCTAAGGGTGGGGCTGAGGTAAAGGAATTATGAAATTGGTCATGGATGAAGTAAACCCTGCATATAAGCCACACCCTCAAAGTCTATTACAGAAACAAAAATTGTGGTAGTAGTGCCTGTTTTTTCACTTTGAGTATTACATGCATTATGCAAATGTGTATATAAACTATTCATTTGCTTCTCTCACCTCCCCAGTTCCATTTCATATACAAGTCAGGGATAAATTTACAAATCAAGTCTGTAGCTAAAAGGATATCCATTGGGAATGGGATTATATCTAAGTAAAAGTTAACATGGCCTGTGATGGGGTAATGTCTTCCTTTTCACTTAAGAGAAGGGTGAGAACTGCTTCCCTTGAATCTTGCTAGGTAGAAATACAGGGCTGTTTAATTATTACAGGGAATTCACATCTGGGTAGAAGAGTGCATGTGGGTGATGAGCAGCTAAAGTGTAACTATGCCACTTATCAGTTTGTTCAGTCAGACTGACCTTCACGATCTGCTATGGAATAAAGGGCTGGATTCTTCACGTATCTATCTTTAACATAAAACACTTTCAGCTCTGTCAGGTGCAAGAGCACTGGATGGACAACTGGTAAGTAATGTGGGGTCAGGAGGACATCTTGCATTAACAGGTCCATCCCATCTGCTCAGAATGCACAGCTCCTAGGTGATCTCAAAGGCCTGACCCACTGTCCCCTCCCCTGACCATCCCAGCACACACTGAACATTCAAAGGACTTCCATTAGGAGAGGCGTCCTCTGCACACAGAGCAACAAACTTGATGGCTTCTTTCTCTCTCCTTTACAACAGACACTGCATTCTACAGTGCAGGCTGCACCTGCACACAACTTCCTCAGCTGTCGCCCATGATAAGACTGTGCCCTGAGGATTTTACCATTGAAATACTGTGTAGAACTTTCCTACCTTACCTTATTCACTCTCTTACCTTGGAGTTGTCCCATATATTACATTCACATAACTTGAAATACTCATTAAGTTATGATACCAACAACCACATTATATAAAAACATCAAATGTACAATATACTGCATTATATTTAGCCAGATCCTTGCTGTTTCTGTTGCTTCCCTTTCATTCCTAATATTCCAAGTTTGTGCTAGTAAAACTTCTTGTCCAAGACCATTACTCATAATTATTTATTTATTTTTCATAATTTATTTAAAGCAGGGCCGGGGATATAACTCAGTGGCACAAGTGCCTACCTGGCAAGCACAAGGTCCTGAATTCGAGTCCCGGTACCAAAAAAAAAATTATTTAAAGCAGATCTCTAGGCAAAGATTCTTAGTACCACATACTCTGATAAAGCGTTCCATTTTTTGAGATAGGGTCTCACTCTGCTGTTGAAGCTGGCCTTGAACTTGCAATGATACTTGTGCCTCAGGGATTACAGGTGTGCACCAGCATACCTGGCTCAATCCTTGCATTTTGTCTTTTTCATTTTTTGGCAGTACTGGGAACTGAACACAGGGCCTCTTTGCTGAGCTATAGCCCTGGTACTTCTCTGCATTTTTTATTTTGTGGCAGAAACTCAAGTTACCAACTTTTCCATGCCAGGCTCAAATATGTGATCCTCTTGCCTTTGCCTCCCAGTGTGCTGATTACAGATATTACCACCACAACCACTTTTATTTTATATCTGTGTGTGTGTGTGTGTGTGTGTGTGTGTGTGTGTGTGTAGTGCAGGGGACTGAACCCAGGGCCTTACGCACACTAGGCAAGCACTGACACTGAGCTAGATCCCCAGGCAGGTGGATACCTGTTTAAAGAGAATCCAGGCCTCCATGAGGTGGAGATACTCTTTTTGCTGGCTAATGAGTCTTCCACTAGGAAGTCTTCCATGTGGGAAGAACTGCAGGCTGCCTCTAAGAGCTGTGGCAGGCATCCAGCTACAGCAAGCAAGTCCTATAGCTCCATGGAAACGCATTTTTCCAGTTACAGGCTGAGCAGAAAGATAGTCTCTTCCTAGTTAAGTGTCTCAGAAAAGCCAAATGAGAATTCAGCCCAACAAATGCCTTGATTGCAGTCTGGTGAGACACTGCAGAGCGCCTATGTAAGCTGGATTCTGCACTGATGAGAGTATGCAATAACAAGTGTATGTTGTTGCATTGGGAGAGTAACTCAGTGACAGGAAGCGTGCTTAACATGCACAACAAGGCCCTGGGTTCAATCCCCAGCTCTTTTTTGGCTGGGGAGGGTTGAGACTGGGTCTCTCTATATAATCCAGGCTGGCCTTGAACTTGTAGTGATCCTCTTGCCTCAACCTCCCAAATGCTGGGTTTAAGGTTTGCACTGCCACACCTGGTTCTCAACACTTCAGAGAGAGAAAGAAAAGAAAAGAAAAGAAGAGAGAGAAAGAGAGAGGGAAAGAATGGAAGGAAGGAGGGAAGGAAGGAAAGCAAGCAAGCAAGCAAGAAAGAAAGAAATGTTGTTTTAAGCTTATTTTTTGTTTTTTGCGTTGGTTTTTTTTTTTTTTTTTTTTGAGACAGGCTCTTGCTATGTATTTAGGCTGGTCTTGATTTCATTATGTAGCCCAGGTTACCTTTGAACTCACAACAATCCTCCTGCCTCAGCCTCCTGAGAAGTGGGATTACAGGCATATTCCCACTTATCCAGCTAAAGTTACTTTAATTTGTTAGAAAATAACAGATAACAAGTCGGCCCTTCCCAAGTCTGGCCTTGGGAAGGGCCAGGCTTTCTTCTGTGTCTGGTTTCATTCACTTAAAATTATGTTAATGAAATCACCTGCAGCATTTTATCTACTTCTGACTAATACCTTCTTACTGTCGAGTATTCCAATGATATGAATATAACACAATTGACTTTTTTTTTCTTAGATCTACATTTGAGGGCTTTTTAAAATTTATAATTTTTATTAGTACATGTTTACTAATGACTACATAATCATATAACACATCTTAATTCTTTTAACTTTCCCCTTCTCTCCTTCCTTCCTATCTCTGAGTGTTTTATTTCTTTTTTGTTGCTTTTGTTTTTTTAAATTCAATTTAATTTTTTTTTTTGGTACTGGGAATCAAACCTAGGGCTTTGTACTTGCCAGTCAGGCACTGTGCCACTAAGCTACATCCCTGGTGCTTTTTTTTTGGTTTTTTTTTTTTTAGACAATGTCTAGCTGTGTAGCCCAGACTAATCTTGAATTCATTATGTATCCCAGAATGGCCCTGAACTCACTTTGTAGCCCAGACTGGCCTTCAATTATCAACCCTCACAGCTCAGCCTCCCAAGTGCTGGATTACAGATATGCACCTCCGTACTTGGCATCCCATAATAATGACCAAAGTCTTGGCAACCACAACAGAGCTACAAAACGCAACCATTATAAGCCGCCTTCCCTGTCATTGTTTCTGAACTTCATGTAACACTGTAATTAGTGGGTTCCATTTAAGTTGGAAATAGATTCAACTCTACATTTCAGAAGGTTCCCTTGGCCTCAGAATACAATGCAGAACATGTCATTCCTCTGATGTTAATCCCCTCTCCAGCCTGCTTCTCATCATTCTCTCCCTCAGTGCTCGGCTTCAGCCAATTCTCTTTCCACAGTTCAAGAAATACACTAAAGTCCTAGTTGGGTGTGGTGGCCAACGCCTGTAATACAAGCACACAGGAGGTTGAGTCAGGAGGATCATGACTTCCAGTCCACCCTGGGCTAAATAACAAGTTCAAGGCTAGCCTGAACTGCACACAACATTGACTGAACAACAAAGAAACACACTTAGGTCCCAAATGCTCTGGGATTTTGCTCAGAAGTCACCTTTAGCTGAAATGTTCTCACCTAATCTGCTCCTACCCACCCTAGCTCACCAACCTGACTAATCAAATCCTACACTTGTTCTCTGTTTAAATCCTTCTCAGTATGTCCCAGTCTCTCCCTCTTACTAATGCATTCTTATTTTGTGCATATGGCATTAGTAATTAAGCCCATCCATGGTCCCTGGCATGCTAGGCAAAGACTCCACAGTTGAGCTACATTCTAAGCTCATTTTACTTTATACATAGTCTTGCTAAAGGGCCCTGCATGGGCTTGAATTTGCAATCTCCGGGCCTCAGCCTCCAGAGGAGCTGGTACTACAGTTGTAGCACCTACTTCATTTTTATTACTGCATTCTTAAGCCTACAAAACAAATTTACTGGTATTTACTTAAAAATCTGTCTCATGCCAGGAGGTATGGTGGCACATGCCTGTAATCCGAGCACTCCGGAAGCGGAGGCAGGAGGATCCCTGCAAGATCAAGGCCAGCCTGGCCTACACAGTGAGTTCAAGGACAGCCTGAACCATATAAGGAGACTATCTCAAAACAACAATAACAAAACCCAAAATAAAGTTTTAAAAAAATCTGTCTTGTAAGTCCCATGGTGGGAGTATTACGTCTATTTGTTGTTTTGTTTTGCTTTTGTGGTGGGATAGAGTCTACAGAGCTCTGCCTATGCCAGGAAAGTGCTCTACCTTTGAGCTACACCCGCTGCCCGCTACACTGTACATCTATTTGCATGATCATTGATCTCCTAAGTCTAGCAGAGAGCCTAGCAGTAACACTAAATTTTAAGGAATAAATGGTTGTCTGTAGATTGTCTAGAAAACAAATATTTGCCGTAAAAATATTACAGTATAGCACGGCACAAGTACAAGCAACACACAATTAGTAAAAAAACAAAGCAAACAAAAAAAACGATTTATAATAACTATCCATCCTTAGTGCAAAATAAATGAAAACAAAAAATTTTTATTCCTTTGGAGACACGGTCTATGTAGTTCAAGCTGGCCTCGAACTCGCAGGCATCGTCCTGCTTTAGCCTTCGAGTGCTGCGGTTACAGGCGTGCAGCACCACGGCCGGCGTTTACGTGAGCGTACGCGTGTCCGCGCGTGTATGACTGGGATGGAACCCAGTAATACCTTAGCACTAAACTACATCCCCACCCTCTAAAAATGTTACAACAGGCTCTCGTTCAGTGGCTAAACTGCCCGGACAGCGTTAGAGTTTTGACACTTATCCAGTATCTCGCTGAGATTCCAGCGTGAAGCTGGGAAACAACGGGCGCGCCCCCAG
>NW_004955495.1:1076129-1092522 GCF_000276665.1 Chinchilla lanigera
GGAGTCCCAGCTTCCTCCCGCGGGAGTGCGGCGGAGTCCTGCCACCGGCTCGCAGCGGGGTCAGGTGGTCGAAGAAGGGGCAGAGGCCAGAACGGAGGTTGGCGGGGCTCCGGGCGGATCGTAGTCCAGGCGTGGGGGCCGGCTTAGAGGCGGGATCAGGCCTGTGGCAAGGTTTCCATTGCAAGGCTCATTTTGTGGCCTCACCTAGATGAAGCTCGATTTTTTTCTACCTGCGCCGCCCACTTCCATGATCCCTCGCTCTAGACAGCTCATTAGGAGAATGGATGACATTGTTGCCCCAAAAATGAACACTAGGGTCGGGGATGTAGCTCAGCGGCTCAGTGCCTGGCTGGAAAGCGCGAGGTCGCGAGTTTGATCCCCGCTACCAAAAAAAAAAAAACCACTCTGGACCACTGATGGTGTTGGAATCACTATTTTCAAGTTGGTTATAGCCATTCTAGATCCTTCCAACATACCCCTCTTGCCTCCGCCCGTGCTAGCAGGTTCACAGGCCAACAGAAAGGATCCGAGAGGGCCCGGAGCGTTGTAACGGTGCTTTTGGCAATCACTAAAATAACTGGCAGGATTTAAGATTCTCCTATGTATTTGCAATCCTCTTGCATCTTTCCCATCGACTTTTTTTCCTGCCCTCAATTCTGCTGAGTGCCCTGGATCCCTAAGCAGAAAAAGATGCGCTCAAAGCTTGACTTACTTTATCTCCTCACCTCAGGTCACAGAGATGCTCAGTACCTCTGACCACTAACAACTTTTCAGTACTACTAAGAGTAAGCCTAGATCGGGAAGCTCCTCTGATTCATTACGAAAAAAGTTTATCAGCTTGTGTGCCAAGGAGTTTGTGTTACAAATCTGTTTTTACCGTGTAGCAAACAACCTAATAACAATGAGCTGAAAGTAGTGGTTATTATCAAAAGCCATATGCGGATGACCTTGGAACGGCTCAGTTCTGATTTCTATTGGTCAGAGAGTCCTAAAACCAGCTCACACAAAAACGGGAAACAAAGACTTCATCATTTTGGGAATAACTTCAAAGAAGCTGTGGCTGTTTGTAATCCATTACAACATGTGCTGGGGCTTTTTCAAGGGCTCTAATCTTGATTCCACATTTGTTCAGTGGCTCGTGTGAGCCTGCACTGCACTTAGTGACATTAAGGAGTGTGCACTCAGGAGGTGCAAAGTAGGAGTGACTGTATGCAAATACTTAGTCCACTTGGGTGGAAACAGTATTACCAAACACAAATTCAAAAAGGAATTAAAAGTTTTAGGATAGTAAGTAATGGAATAGATAAATTTTAAGCATCAAGATTAAAATTATTTCAGTGAAAAATCAATACAAGAAGGAAGTACAAGATAAATAACAAAAAACAAGGTATCAGATGATTTCAAATTTATTACTAATTACATTACACATAATGGACTAAATGTCAAGGTAAAAGAAAAGGATTGTTAGTCGAAAGTTTTCAAGTATTCAGATTTTTTTCATTTCCTGCTCGAATATATATAAAGACACATCTGGGCTTAGGGGTGTAGCTCAGTGATAAGAGCACATGCCTAGCATAAGCAAGCCCTAGGTTTGATCCCCAGCACCAAAAACAAACCAAAAGAAAAAGAAAACCAGGCGAATATGGCCAGGTAAGTTAACTAACATAATTAAAGGAATAGAAAGCATAGGAGATTAATTTTTTTTTTTTTTTAATACTGGGGATTGAACTCAGGGCCTTGTACATGACAGGCAAGCACTCTACTAGTAGCTACATTCCCAGCAGAAAGGTTAGACTTTTCAAGACAAGCCACAAACCTGACTAGAATACAGCTCAGTGGTGGAGCACTTGCCTAATATGAGAAACATCTGTTCAATCCCAAGGATAGCAAGAAAGGGGAGGAGAGATCACAAATCTGAATACTTCTGCTGAGACTAACACAAGAGAAAGAATGCACAAAGTAATCATTCCAGAATGCAAAAGATGCTCAAAGTAAATTATACAACCAGGAAATGTTTAAAAATAAGAAAAAATATATAAACTTTGCTCCATATGTGAAAATGAAAACGTACCTAGAAAAATATAATCAAAATGCTTTAAGATGCTACAAGTCATAGTGTTCTATAACCATGAAAGAAATTGAGCAAATTGCTTAAAACTGTAGAAAAAGGATACCTATGGCAGTAAACAATTACTCGAAATCTAGATAATTTAACCTGATAAATTTATGAAATTAGGTAAAACAGGTATACACCCCACTAGAGTACATCATATTGGCATAATCTACATACATCTACTAAATACCATGATGGCCATCTTTAAAAAATTGTTTTGGTGGTGCTAGGGATTGAACACATATGCACTCTACCTGAGATACATCCTTAATGCATTTTTTCTACTTCATCTGATTTTTTAAATTTTTTCATGGTACTGGAACTTAAACCCAAGATTTCATGAATGCTTAGGCAAGTGTACTACCAATGAAGTACACCTTTAGTCCCTATTTTTTTTCCTTATGTAAGAAAAATTACGTGCCAGTGCTACTCAAATATATTTACAAAAAATCTTTTATAATGTTTATTCATAAACATAATCACATTTAATATTAAAAATGGTCAAACCAGGTGTGGTAGTGCATGCCTATAATCCCAGCACTCTGGGAAGCTAAGGATCACAAAAGAGGAAAAGAAAGGGAACTCGTTCTCAGTCTCCATCATGTGAAGACAATGAAGAGGCAGGCAGTTAAGTGGCAGGAAGACAGCCTTCATCAGAACTCAACCAGGTTGGTACTTCTGATATTAGGCATCCAATATCAGTAATGAGAGAAAATAAATTTCTGTACATTTCATTTTTACATTTAAATCAAAATAAAATTTTAGGCCATTTGTTGAGGAAATTTGTTATGGCAGCCTAAGCAATGCATGATAGATTTTGGTATTGAAAAGTGGTGCTGCAGGAAGAAATCCTAAAAATGTAAAAGCACATCTGAGTAATAAGCAAAAGCTGAAAATGCTCTTAAGTGCACTCAAGAAATTAGGACATCACACCAGGCATGGTGGTGCATGCCTGTTATCCCAGAACTTGGGAGGCTGAGGCACAAGGGTTGCCATGAATTGAAGGCCAGCCTGAACTACATAGTGAGAGTCTATCTCAAAAAAAAAAAAAAAAAAAAAAATCAGGACACGAAGGAATGTACAGGTGACTGGTCATTTGGGAATGAGAAACACAAAAACAGGTGAGTTAGCACAACCCTGTAATTCCAGCTCCCTTACAGACTGAGGCACCAGGACTACAAGTGCAAGGCTAGCCTGGGCAATTTACCAAGATTCTTTCTAAAAACTTAAAACAAAAGCTGGGCCTGCTGTGCAAGCCTGTAATCCCAGCATTGTGGGAGACAGGCTAGAGGATCAAACTCAGACAAGGCAATTTAGTGATAGTGTATTTCAGAATAAAAATAAAAGGGTGAGAATGCAGCTTAGCATGAAGTCACTGGGTTCAATCCAGAGTACTATAAAATGTTTAAAAAAAAAAAAAAAGAACTACTGATGTAGCTCCGTGGTAGAGCACTTAACCTAGAATAGGTTCAATCCCCAGCATCAAAGTGAAGGGATAGATGACAGGGAGGGAGGGAGGAGGGAGGTAAAGGAAAGTGGGGTAGAGTGAGTGAAGACCTTGCCGGAATACAGCTCTATTCAAGCAATCTGTGATAGGTAGAACTGAAGAGTGATAACAATCGAAAATTTATCTGAGGTTTGTAATTAAAGTGTTAAAAGAGGAGCTTGGCTCCACGTGATTACATGTAGTAAAATGTGAAAACTTGAATCCAACAAAGAACTGTTATACTAAAAGGAACCAGAATTGGGAAATTTGGAAAAATCATACTGCTTATCTTACAAAAACTCAGAAAGCTTGGATTGAAAATACAAAGAGTCTGGCTGAAAAAGCATTTGATAAAGACATCAAGGATGGGACCCATGGCTGGGATATTAGCAATCTCAACATAAAAGAGAAGAGATGGGATTATACTCGCAGAGGAATTACTACTTGGATCTAAAATAGATATAGGGCTGTGGATATAGCTCAGCGGCACAGTGCCTGCCTGGCAAGCGCAAGGTTCTGAGTTCGATTCCCAGTACCAAAAAAAAAAAACCATGACAGGTAAAATAGATCTAGGGAACAAGGTAGACTTCTTAGATATTATAAGGAAACACAGGGGTAATTAGTTACAAATGTGAACTAGTCATTGCGAACAGATAGGGACCATTTCCTTCTTGGCATGCTTAGCACGATCAATGGGCTCAAAGGACACCCAGAGGAATGCCTTTCATCAGTCCACCTGGTCCTGTACCAGCTGGGGCTCTGGAGAATTTTCAGATGAATAGCCAGCCGTTAACCAACAAGGGGCAGAACCAAATCTGTTATCTCATGCAGGCAGGTCCACCCTATAACTACAGGTTGCTTACCTTATTTTATTTAGTATTATCATAAAAATATTTTTAAAAGGAAATTTTGTTAAATATATACATTAACTACATTATATATGTGCCGCAATCAATGAGGCCAAGCAAGTCAAAGGTTGGACACGCATGCATAGCATTTGTTAATGCTACCATCACCAGGTGTCCAAGCACCAGTCAAGGTCAACCTGCAGTAGTGACCTCACCATAACCCCCAAAAGTGCTCAGACTTAGCTATGTGTGAAACAGTTTAAGGGGTCAGCAATGTAGCTCAGTAGAAGAGTGCTTGCCTAGTATGTGTGAGGCTCTAGGGTTCATCCCCAGCGCTACCAAAAATAAGTTCCAGAGGGGAACTCAAAGTCAGATGAACAGGTGGCACCTATGCCAGTGGGAGCCATTACAACTCACACAAAGCAGATAAGACTAACCAATGATCTTTGGTGTCACTGTCAGTATTTAAGGGTGGCCACAGAGGGGCTAAATAGCAACACTGATACCCTCACATTTATAGGCCTTCTCCCCATGGTGAACACTTGCATGTTTGCTTAAGCGTGAGGAAACAGCAAACGCTTTCCCACATTCCTTACAGATGTAAGGTTTCTCTCCAGTGTGCGTTCGCATGTGAATGTTAAGGGATGTGGAGTATACAAACGCCTTCCCACAGATATTGCACACAAAGGGCTTTTCCCCACTGTGAATTTTCATATGTTTAGTACGGTGGGAGGCAGTAATGAAGGTTTTCCCACAATGAATACACTCAAAAGGCTTCTCGCCTGTGTGTGTTCTCACATGGTGAATAAGGCCTGAGGTCCTAGTGAAGGCTTTCCCACACTGCTTACACTGAAAGGGCTTCTCTCCACTGTGAATGCGTACGTGGGTGGCAAGGCCTGAGTACTGAGTGAAGGCTTTCCCACAGTCCTTACATTCATAGGGCTTGACTCCAGTGTGTGTCCTGGTGTGTTCATTAAGCTGAGTGGATCTCGAGAAGGCTTTCCCACATTCCTTACACACAAAGGGCTTCTCTCCACTGTGAACTCCTCGTAAGTGTTCAGTCAGGCCTGACCACCTCAGGAAGGCTTTCCCACATTCCACACATTTGTACGACTTTATTCCAGTGTGAATTTTCCTGTGATCGTTAAGGTATGTGTTACTTGTAAAGCACTTCCCACACTCTTTACACTGGAAGGGCTTTTCTCCAGTATGAACTTCCATATGAGCAGAAAGTTGAGTAAAAGTAGCAAAGCATTTCCCACATTCCTTACATTTTTGGGATTTCTCTCCAGAAGAAATTGTTACATATTGACTCAGGTGTGAGGAAAAGGCAAATGCTCTCCAACACTCCTCACATTCACAGAGTGTTGCTTCAGTGTGGGTTTCCATGGGATTAGTAAGGCATGGAAAATACTGGAAGCTCTTTTCATATTCCTCCAATTTGTAGGGGTTTTCTCCATTGAAAACTTGAAGATCCATAGCAAGGCTACACCTCCGGCCCTAGGAAAACATGAATTTTAAAAACATTATAAACCAATCCATTCACGTTTGGCTCATCAACATTTTTCACAATACCTATGTTGTGGAGTAGTTAAAATTGAGGGTGACAGACTATGCCCCCCAAAGGTTATCTTTTATAAAGGTGACAACTAAGAAGAACCCTACTGGGCATATGATGAAGGTTTGGAACACAGCCTATAACCAAATACTCTACTTTGCCATGTAAACCCAAAACACAGGTCAAGCATGTCAGAATTCAAGGTAAGCTGCTGAAAGATGCTGGTTATGTTGTGACACATCTTTACCTCTTGGCCTATTCCTCATAGATTATCCCATAACTAAAGAATGCAGACAGCGATACTTAGTCAAGTGCACATCAGCTATCTATTCCATTTGAACTATAGACTCACAAGCTTATTGTAAAACAGACCATGTCTCCTGCACCAATTAAGCAGTATTTATGTAATTCTTTTAAGTAGGATTTTTTTTTTTTTTTTGGTACCAGGAACTGAACTCAGGACCTTGCGCTTGCCAGGCAGGCGCTTGTGCCACTGGGCTATAACCCCAGCTTAAGTAGGATTTTAAAGGGGTGGCAAATTTGCTGGTTGGCAGTTATGTGACTTTGTTTTACAAAGGCTGGTAAACTGGTACCAATAATGGCAGGACCTTTGACCAAGGCTTGTCCTGTTAACACAGAACTAAATACAGCTGCCCTCCATACTCAGTTTCACTTGCCAGTGTCTATTACCCATAGTTAACTAGAGTCTAAAAAATGAAGTAGAGAGGGCTGGGGTTATAACTCAGTGGTAAAGTACTTGCCTAACATGCACAAGAACTTCAGTTGCACCCTTAGCGCTAAAAAGTAAAGGGTGACTACAGGATAATGTATTTTGAGAAAGACTGTATTTACATTAAAAACATAGTGTATATATAGCGTTCTTCTGTACTGTTTGCAATTTTAGCTACCAATGACCATGATGGAAAGTATCGCCATGGATAAGGGGGACTGCACTATTTCCATTCTGCCCAGAAACCTTCAGATGGAAGGAAGTACCCAGTGAGAGAACCATGGGAATGCTTAGTGACCACTGCACATAGGAGCATGGTTTCACTAAGGATAACATGGCCCAAGTCAGCAAAGAAAACTATGTAAGGTCTAGTGCTGTAGATTTGGGGCCCCAGCTAAAGGGTACTGTTAATAAAAGGAAAAAAAATAATTTCAGAATGTGGTAATGTGTTGAACCAAAAGGAAACAGGCATTATGGTAGTTATGGTGTGACACGCAAGGGCATGGTGGTAAGGTGGAAGACACAGTACCAGACTTCAATCAGTGGGTGGTCTTCTGAGCAAGTTAGAGAGTAGAGATACATGTTTCTTAGGGAAAGCATTAATTTTCATTATTATTTAGTAACCTACCAGATTTACTAGTAGTGTAGAGGGTGGTGTATATCTTAGCAGAGAATAAAGAATATACCTGGGTCATGGGCTAAGCAGACTGTGAATTGATGGAAAAGAGCAAACCATGTGATCCCAGCTACTCAAAAGACTGAGGCTGTAGAATCACAAGGTTGAGGCCAGGCTGGAAAATTAGCATGGTCCTATCTCAAAAGAAAAAAATAAAAGGGCTAAGAATGTAGGATGTAAGCTCCGTGGTAGAGCTGATCCCCAATAAAACACACGAGCTGGGCATGGTGGCACACGCCTGTAATCTCAGCACTGACGGCTGAGGCAGGAGGGCTGCCACAGTCTGAGGCCAGCCTGGGCTACACAGTGAGTTCAAGGCCAGGCTCAACTGCTTAGTGAGACCGTGTCTCTCTCCACCACACACACACTCACTCACTCTCTCTCTCTCACTCTCACACACACACACACACACACACAAAGGGGAGGGGTTGAGGAAGTAGCTCCGTGGCAAAGCACTTCCTAGTGAGTATGAGGGCTCTGGGTTCAATCCCCAATATTACAAAAGAGAAGAACAAAACTTATGTGTGTAATTTGTACATTCAGGGAAGCAGTCTACTGCATCACTAGGGAGCAGGTTTCAGTGAGCAGTTACAACTGTCATCATCAATAGAGACTTCATTTTTAACTGTGAGGTCCTCAGATGGCATAGCCTCATATCCAGCTGCAAGGTTTTAAGACAGGCTGAACTCATGTGGTATGTGGGACTTAGGTAACTTTCTAAGACACCCACTCACACTGATACGGGTATCCAGATCAGAAATGAATGCAAATATACAGCATAACGTTACCACGACCAACACTCAACAGAGGAGTATGTAACTGTATATCACGTAAATTTGTTTTAGGTGGAAGATTAGGTTCAAGTAAGTCTCATGTCAAATGAACACCTGCCTGTCCTGTGGGATAATCTACGGTTAACAAGTGCCAATGGAGGATGTACCCACTCTGGCCTCTAGCTCTTATGTGAACTGCGTAAGATGGAAAATTTATAGAAACAGGTTAAGGAGTCACGTGTGATAGCACACACCTGTAATCCCAGCACTCTGGGAACCTGAGGCAGAAAAACTACAAAGTCTAGAGCAGTCCAGGGAACTCAGCAACTAGGTGAAATCCTGTCTTAAAGAAGAATAAAAAGTCTAAGGATGTAGCTAAGTGTGAAGGCCCCAGGACCACAAAACTGAAATAAAAACGAACAGGTTAAAGATTGGGACAAGATACTGAATTTGGAGTTTATGTTATTGTGGAATTTGAAAAGTGGAGAAGATGACTACGACTGCAAAATAGTTACCTAAGGCCTACCAGAGACAAGAAAGTTCCACTGAATACCTCTTCCAAGGGCCATACAGTATGTTTTTTCAAAAGTAAAACAGCATGTAGTAACTCTGAAGGGAATGAGGAATGTTCCTTTAAGGCCTTGCAGTGTGTGGTTTATATAGGGCCATCTGCAGGCTTTTTATTTTTCTTTTAACTCTCCCCACCCGCAGCACTGGGTATTTCACTAAGATCCTCTCACATGCTGGGCAAACTCTACCACAGAGCTACAGCCTCACCCTGCAGGTGCAGTTCTGATTCCTATTCTGTGTACCCCACGATATCATAGACGTTTTGGTTGATTTTGACCTTTTTTTACCTGAAGAAGAAAATCTTTAGCCACTGCTCACTAGTTTATAGTATGGGTGAAAATGGGACAACCTGTTGTCCACAGCATCCAATGTTAAAGATGTCCATCTGTCTCAAGTTTGGCCAAGTGTGTTGCTTCCTGCATCCTGCTCTTTATTAGGTCCATCCTGACTAAAGAGATGAAAAACAGCAACACGATACTGAGCTCCATCCCCTGTATGATGGTTAGTGGTGATGTCTGACAGTCCACAAACTCCCACTGTCTTTCACACAGTCAATCCCAAGAATCTCTTTGGAATCCCACAGGGTCTAGGAGAGGAGTGACCTCACATACCCTGATGTGTCAATAGACAGAGGACAGGAAAAGTCACTGTTGCAGGCAGAATATATCAGAGGGCCCACATTGGGTTCCATACTGTGTTAGGACTTAGGACTGCCTTGGTACCTATGTCAAGCTTGTGGGGCATCCATGATCCACAGTAAAGTGGGCAGCTGGGTATGGATGGTCTCAGGCTCAGCATCTGTAGGGGCATGTTTCCTGCACAGCCCACTAGGTGGCCTGCCAATTGTTCTTTTAATGATGTATGGCAGAAGGCTGAGAGGAGCAATTTTTCCCTCCTGGAGTAGAGATTGAATCCAGGGGTTGAACCTTTCCACTGAGCTACATCCTCAACCCCTTTTTCATTTTTCATTTTGAGACAGGGTCTTGCTATATGGCTAAGTTCCATAGGTTGGGCTTGAACCTTGAATCCTCCTAGCTCATCCTCCTTGAATGCTGGAAATACATTCATGCATCATCACACATGGCAGATGGGGGGCAATTTCTTCCACCACAAGTTTGGGGTAAGTAAAGGCCAAAATGAGAGGTACACAGGACTCCAGGACGTGACAAGATGCTGCCAAAGCCTCTATAATGAAGGAGTGTCTGAAGACTCTAATGGGAATGGCTGTTGATTTTAACTTCTAAGTAAAATCTGTAAATGAAGGATGTGCTCACACCAGAACCAAAGGACTAAAAGATGGTCAATTTATTTGTTATTAATAACTGTCCTAAATGAATACTATGGAAGAAGATGCTGTCAAGGTCATGTTATACCTGTAGTTTTGGAGAAAGCTGGATAGACAGTGTGTGATGGGAAGTTGTAGAGACACCCCACAGGCAGCCTGCAAAAGCGTATTATTTCCCTTCTGAGGTGGAGGCACACGGCAGCTGAGATGCTGTTAAAACAAGCACAGAAATGAACATGTTAGCTAATATATAAGAGCAAAATATTTACCAGTTAATGACTGAACAAAATCACGAATTTTCATAATACTGAATATTAGGCACAAGGGGCCTTTATTGTCAGAATAAACTTTAATGTAGTAATCCACTAGAAGGTTCTATGTATCTACCTGATCTAGCAATCTTTCAAATCTATCTACCTACATTATTTTCAGATTTAACAGTAGGCTGCAATGGAAAAAAGAGTGAAGTGATTATCTTAATCACCCTTTATTTGTTACCTTTTATTGGTTTTCTCCGGTACCGGGAACCGAACTCACGACCTTGTGCTTGCAAGGCAGGCGCTTTGCCGCTGAGCTAAATCCCCAGCCCCTATTTGTTACCTTTTAGAAGTTCAATTTTAATATCTGAGGGCCTTATCTTCATTTGCACTGAACCTTATTTACTATTTTAATGAGAGTCCATGTTTCATGTGTCGATTATAAATACCAAAAATATAACGTTATTTAATGTTAATTTACCATTTATTGTATCACAACATCTACATTCAGTAAGGAGTATTTTCAGCAATGGATATACTTAAATATGGGGCACGTTCAATTTTACCCATTTTTTTAGTTACTGTTTTAAGACTATAGAAGGTACAATGTTTAAAGTTCGTGATATATCTAAGTATAACTGTAATTCAAGTTCCTAGTCAAGTTCCATAAATTTTTTTCAACTTTTTCCAATTTCTTTTTAAAATAATATTAAAAGTTGTTAGAGCCTATGTTATACAGGCAAAAAATCTAGCACCTTTAATGTTTTATTATATAACAAAAACCTGTATAAGTGTTGGATTTTGAATTAGATCAAAGTATAAAACTTTGTTTTAAGCTTTTGTAAATGGGGAGGGGAGGAAAGGTTGAAGGGAAGGTAGGAGAGTGGGGAAAAAAAGAAGTTATAGCATGTACAGGTACAAATTCCCTATGACGAATATGATCACTGAGGCTGGGGATTTAGCTCAGCGGCAAAGCCCCTGCCTGGCAAGCACAAGGTCATGAGTTCGGTTCCTGGTACCGGAGAAAAACCAAAAACAAAAAAAAAAAGAATATGATCATTATGTATATCTAAAATATACCAATAACATTTGACTGGAGAAAAATTTGTTTTGATTTGTTAGTTGTTTAACATATGAAAATTCATCACATTTACTTAAAATTATTTGTATTAAAATAAAGAGATACACACGAGTTGTGTCTTTAGTTGTGCTCTTGTAGCTGCCTCTGTATCCTAAATACGTTCAAAACATTTACCTTTCATGGTCATTTTGACTTTAGGGAAGAGCCACAAATTGCACAGTGCCAAAGCTGGTGACTATGGGTGAGGACGCACCATCATGTTTTTACGAGCCTGGCTTTCCATTTCAGGGCACTCAGCAGCAGCATTAGCTGTATTATTCATCACATCTTGTAAAGACACTCCAAAAAGACTTCCAGAACTGCTTCAGAAAGTGGCAAGAACGATGGGATAAGTGTGTTCAAAGTGAGAGAGAGGATTCTGAGGGGGTTTAATGGCTATGTATCTTTTCCTGTAATAAATTTTTAATCGAAACGTTCACCACATCTTTTGATCACAGCACATAATCTATTTAATCAGATTATGTATTTTAAATCAGTACCTTAAGTTTGATCTAGACGTTGTTTTAAATTAGCACCTCTCCTATCAAAACCGTTATATTTGTGTCACATAGTACTTCCTCTTACATACAACTTCAAATTCCTTTATTTTATCCCTGGGGTTTGTAGCCATCTTAAGTGGCAGTTTCTTTCTCCCTTTTCAACTTTTTTTCTCTTTTTATTTCGGGCTTTTTGGCCCCTGAAGCATAGGCATTTAGTTTCTATCTGTGGCTGATAAGAAAAGAAAGAGAAGTCTCCCATCACTGGGGTGATTGAGGCAGAAGAATTGAGGTTTTCAAGCCAGTAACTACAAAAATTGAAAAAAAGAAAAAAGAGAAAGGTAAGGAGGTGGTGGATGTAGCTCAGCGAGAGAACACTGCTTAGAATGTGTAAGACTGTGGGTTCCACTCCCAGAACCACCACCACCATCCCCAAAAAAAGAGGCATGGAGAAAAGATAAGATGACAGACAAGTGCCTCATGATGTCTCCTTGGGATGGTCTCTTATCTTCAGGATAGCCAGTCATACCCTTTGCCCCTTTTTTCAATTCTCTCATGAAGAATCCTTTAAAATACCATCTCTAAGCACTAAAATTTCCTCTGTGTTTGAATATTGGACCAACAAGGTTCTGGTGGTCCTGAGCAAGCTCCCTCTCCAGAGTCCAAAGCTACTTCAGGGTGCTGGCGTCCACATTCCGGACAGCACCAGGATTCTGGATGTGTATCTGCCTCGCTGTTACTTAGGTATATAGGAGCTACTTGTTATACCCAAGCTGTATGCTTCCACGGACACCAGCATCCAACAACTCAGAAAATGCTTCACCTGCATTTATGGCACTCACACACCACTGACTCTAGTCAAGGAAGCCCTTTCGCTGCGCAGTCACCTCAATCAGAGCAGGTCCCTGCAACCAGCTTGACTGACCAGATACCTGTCATGTACAAGTAGCTCATCAAAATGAAAGATGAAAAACCTTACTGAAAATTCAGTTACCTGCCAATGGGGACATAATCCTCTGAAAGGAAGGGATCTGTCTCAGAAAAAGATGGCTATGAATCAGAGAGCTCTATAGTACTACTCCCCACAACCAGAACATACAGATCCAAGAACAGATAAGCTAACATTGAAATGGATCGGGTGACATTTTTGCTTCTGATCTCAGCAACAAAGAGCACTGCAGGTTTGGAGATCTTAGTCCCCAAAGAGGAGGCTACAATTATGTTCCCAACACACTGAAAAGCAGGACAGCTACCTGGACATTTTGGGCCCTTCATGCCATTAAATTAAGAGGTGGCGAAGGGGACAGCTAATGCACTGGCTGGGATGACTTTACAACTGCCAAAGGGAAACTGGAGTACTCTATATAGCACAGAGGCAAAGAGGACCGAGTTTAGGAGCCACCTGATACACCCAAGCTGTATGGTAAAGATTAATGGAAAATTACAACTGAAAAAGAGCAAGACAATGAACAAAGGAATGGGAAATGAAGACTTGAGTCACTCAACCCAGATAGAGAAGACACAGCAGCTAAGGGTGTGGCTGAGGGAAAGAGAAACATGGAACTACTCATTGATGGAGAAAACTTTTCATAAAAGCCACAGCCACAAAGCCTATTACAGAAAGAAGAATTGTGGTAGTTTTGTGGGTTTTTACTGTATTATAGGCATTTGTATTTAATGCAAGTGTTTATTCACATAAACTAAGCATTTATTTCTGTTTTATTCCCATTTCTACTTTTTTAGGGGGACAAGGTCTCACAGTGTAGTTCAGGCTGGCCTTGAACTCACGAGGTAGTCTAGGCTGGCCTCAAACTTACAACAATCCTCATGCCTTAGCCTTCTGAGGGCTGGGATTACAGGCGTGTGCCACCATGCTCAGCCCCATTTCTATTTTCTATGCAAGGGATAAATTTACAATTTAGTCTGTAGCTAGCAGGATATTCACTGGGAGTATGATTAGATTTAAGTAAAAATTAATATGGCCTACGACAGGAGTAATGTGTTTCTTCTCACTTAGGAGGAGGGGAATAAGTGCTTCCCTTGCATCTTGCTAGGTAGAAATATATGGCTGCTTGATTATCATAAGAGAAGTCACATGTGTGTAGACAGTATACATGGATGGTGAGCAGCCAAAGTGTGACTGTGCCACTTAGCAATCTATTCAGTTTGGCTTTATAATCTGCTGGGGAATAAAGGAAAGAATCCTTTAAGCATTTATCTTTTACGTAAAATACTGTCAGCTCTGTCAGGTGGGAGCACATTGGATGCACAACTAGTAAATGGTGTGGACTAAGGACATTCTGCTTTAGTGGGTCCAGCCATCTGCTCAGAAGGCAGAGCCCCTAGGTCAGTGAGGATGAATCCCTTATAGAGACTGAGCACCAAACCGAAGGCCATAACCCAATTATTTATCACACAGTGCCAGCACTACAATTAAACCTGACTACTGAGGTTTTAGTTTAGAAAACAACAACTCACACAGTGACATCCTTTGTCTTAAAAGAAAAACACAATAATACGTGCCGAAGGTTCACCACCAATCCCTTGGCCCTCCCCTGGCTGTCCTAGGGGACAATGAACACTCAAAGGACTTCTACTGGGAGAGGTGCCTTCTGCACACACAGCAACCAACCTAATGGCTTCTTTCTCTTTCCTTCACAACAGACACTGCATTCTACAGTGCAGGCTGCATTTGTGCGCAATTTCCTCTGCAGTCATCCACAATAAGCCTGTGCACTGTTGGCTGGGTCCTCACAACCCTCCTGATGGAAACACACACAGTATCCCAGGCCTACTGACCCCACTGGCATCAGATCCTGTGTGCCCTGGGTATCTGTCATATCTCTCCTGAGGCAGCCACACAAGCTCTGTGGTGACAGCTGTGCACACTCTCTCTGTGTGCGGCCCACAGTGAGCTGCCCTACATGCTGGCCTGGAGCATCCATCAGCTGGACTCCTGACCAGAGACCAGCTGAGGTCCAGAGGAGCTCACCAGCATCCCCATCATGCAGTGAGCTGCAACTCCATATGGCTGATGCCCTAATGTTAGCCCAGCAGTCTCCACCATTGCACATTCACGTCTGGGTGGTTCTCTTCCAGTGTATGCAAGATCTTTGACGTCGGCAGAATAGTGTCAGATACATCCCTTGTCTGTCTTGTAGACAAGAGAATATGGCAAATGTGATGTGATTCTGCAGGTGGAAATAAGGTCTCAAAACAGTTGCTGCTGAGTTTATCAAGAGGGATTTAGGCCTCTCTTGGTCAAGTAAAAGTATTTTCTTTCTTTCTCTCATTTTCTTCTTTATTGATCTTTTGAGACAGGCTCCCGCTATGTAATTCAGGCTTGTCTTGAGCTCACTATGTAGTCCAGGCTGGCCTCAAACTTGTGGTGATTCTCTTACCTCAGCCTCCCAAGTGGTGGGAGTACAGGTGTGCACCACCATGCTCAGCTACTGATTTATTTTTTAATTTTATTGTCTTTTATTTTTTGTTAGTACTGAGTATTCTAGCATACATAAATTTCACATCATAGAGATCACATTTCCCTCTATTATGTTGTAGTTATCTTATATACTAAATCTATATATCCTGAAATACTCAGATGTTTTAAATTCAACAATCCTATATTATAAAGAACTCAAGTGGGCAATATACTAGATTATATTTACCTAGATAGCACCGCTGTTGCTTTCATTCCTAATATCCCAAGTTTATAATATCTTGTTCAAGACCATCACTAATAACTTATTTTAAAAAGGTCTTGAGGTCTTCAAGCAAAGACTCTTAGTAGTATTACATTACCTGATAATTCCTTTCTTCATTTTCTTTTTTGCCATACTGGAAATTGAAACCAAGGTCTTCACACTTAGCTACATCCTCAACCCTTCTTTGTATTTTTCATTTTGAAACAGGGTCTTGCTAAGTCACGAAATTGCCCACACTAGGCTTAAAGTTGTCATCATCTTCCTCAGCTTCCCAGAGTGCTAGGATTACAGGCGTGCACCATCATGCCCAGCTTTTATTCTTCTGTGTGTAGGGTGGAGAGCTGGGAGGGGAATGGAACCCAAGGCCTTGTGCACACTAGGCAAGCGCTCAAACACTGAGTTATTTACCCAGGTTGTTTAAAATCTTTTTAAAGAGGCCTCCCTAAGGTACAGATACTCCTTTTGCTGGTTTCATGAATCAGCCATGTGGGTGGGACTGCAGCTACCCTCTAAGAGCTGTGACAGAGATCTAGCTGCACAAACAAGTCCTACAGCTGTATGGAAATACATTTTGCCAAGTACACAAGTAAGTGGAGAGATACTATCTTCCCTAGTGAAGCATCTCTGAACAACCAGATTAGAATGTGGCCCAACCAATGCCTTGACTGTATCTTGGTAAAAAAATGAGCACAGCACCTATCCAAGGTAGTTTCTTGACTTTTCACTCAAAAAAAGTAGGGGATAAAAAGTATGTGTTGGGGCCGGGGATATAGCTC
>NW_004955495.1:1092887-1139463 GCF_000276665.1 Chinchilla lanigera
ACAGCTTGACAAGTAACACTTGTAAAATATCTGCCCAAGTACAACATACACCAAAACAGTATTTCTGAAAATATATTTGAGTAGTGTTACTCACCATGGAACTGAACAATTTTCCTTTTCAAAACAACGGCCTTGCAGTTAAAACTAAAATCTGTTCCTTTTTTTCTCCTGAAAAATTTCTAAACAAGTTTTTGGTTTTGGGGGGTTTTTTACTTTATTTGTTTTTTAAGTCAGGGTCTTGCTACATAGTTCTGGCTAGCCTTGAACTCGTTATGCAGCCCAGGGTAGCCTCTAACTCAAGACAATCCTCCTGCCTCAGCCTCCTGAGGGCTGGGATTACAGGCGTGCCCTATCGTCCCCAGTAGTAAACAAGTTTTTAAAAATGTTGATTCTTGGGCCAGGGATATAGCTCAGCGGCACAAGTGCCTGCCTAGCAAAAGCAAGGTCCTGAGTTTGATTCCCAGTACCAAAAAAAAGAAAGTTGATTCAGAAAGTACCATATAGGCATAAGACTAGAGGAACGAAAAGTATTTAATGTACAGTAACATTAAACGTACATTTGACATAGAACATAAACCATGAAAATTTTCCTCTGAAAACGCACCTCCACAACTGTAAAAATACATATAGAGAAGTTTACTGGGTACACTTTACTCATGAATGCTCAAAAAATTGGGTAGAATGAGTGCTGGGGATGAGATAATTCTCTTGTGAAGTATCAACCTACGTGTTACTTTTTTATGTGAAAAAAAAAAAAAAAATAGAGTACAAGCCAGACACCCTGGTGCATGCTTGTAATCCCAGCTACTCAGTGAGAAAGGAGGACAGCAAATTTAAAGCCAGATGGGGCTACTTAGTAAGACCTTGTCTCACAAATTTTTTAAGGGGTAGGGATGTGGCTTAGTGATACAACCTTTGCCTAGCATGTGCAACACCCTGGGTTCCATCTCCAATACCATTAAAAAAGAAAAAGAAAAAGAAAACGCTGTGATAAATAACGCCTAGAATATATACCAAAATTATGAAGTATCATTCATGGAAGAACATATAAATGAGTGCCTTCCTAATAATATACAATTGGAACTACATATTACCTACAAACTACTCTGTAAATAGTCTAAGCCTACTGATTAGGTATTGAAATGTCACACAGATTTATCAGAAGGCCACCAGAGTTCACAGCTGTCCATGACAAATACAGAGTGGGATAATTGAAGACTATGGCTCAAAAACAAGTACAATCTAGAAACCTTGAATGGATCTTAGATACAAAAGCAACCAAAACCTACTTTTGATACAATGTGGAGAATTTTGTATTTTTTAGAGTAGGCATTGCATTGTTACTATTTTAAACTTTCTTCTTTTCCCTTTCTCTCCCTCCCTCCCTCCCCCTCCTTACCCAGTGCTCTCTGTCTGTCTCTTAATTTGCTAACACAGGTTCTCACTATGTAGTCAGGATAACCTGAAACTCAGTGATCCTCCGGCTCCAGTTTCCCCAGCCCTAGGATTACAGATATGTACCAGCACACTTAGATTTGTTTTTTAATTTTCTTGATTGAAATATATTGTTTTTAGTAAGACAATGTTACCTTTAGGACACGCATTACTAAAGCACCAAAGGCCGAGTATCACGTCTACCACTTACTTTCAACTTACTTATTAACAAATAATTCATACTACCACAAATTTATTTGGCAGAAGGCAAACACACATTACATATACGTGAAGTTATCACAATAGGTATTAGATGTTTTCCCAGTATGTTTAAGATTTTTCAAGAGAAGTGTGCGGAAAAGTACACTTAACGTAACAATAGTGTTAAGGGTATGAACATCTATGATTATAGCACTACAATAATAAGGCCTCCATTCTTTCTCGCTGAGGTCTGCTTTTAAGCGCTATGAAAATGTATTGATGGAAAAAAAAAAAAGAACAGCTGAGAGGCCATATTTTTCTTTGATATTCTGGTCTACAAGTTTACAGTCACGGGCCAGGGATATAGCTCAGTGGCACAAGCGCCTGCCTGGCAAGCGTGAGGTCGTGAGTTCGATTCTCAGTACAAAAAAAAAAAAATCTATAGTCACATACAGAAAAATGTACATTCTATACGTTCAAGAAAGGGCTGGGGATTTAGCTCAGCGGCACAGCGCCTGCCTGGCAAGCGCGAGGTCATGAGTTCCATTCCCGGTACCGAAAAAAACAAACTATAGTCACATACAGAAAAATGTACATTCTATACGTTCAAGAAAGGGCTGGGGATTTAGCTCAGCGGCACAACGCCTGCCTGGCAAGCGCGAGGTCGTGAGTTCCATTCCTGGTACCGGAAAAAAAAAAAAACCAAAAAAAGTCTTTTTCTGTTTTTATTTTTTGTTTGTCTGTTTTCTTTTTGAGACAGGGTCTCACTATGTAGTTCAGACTGGCCTGGAACTCACTATGCAGCCCAAGCTGGCCTCAAACTCGCAGCGATCCTCCAGCCTCAGCCTCCCGGGGGCTAGGCTAACAGGCACGCACCACCACGCCCGGGTGAAAATTTCTTTTTCTGTCTAAAACGGTCAATATAAAATAGGATCTAACAGGACAAAGCCAAAATCTCACGTGAAACATTCGTTTCTTTAAAAACAAAGAAGAGGGTCAATTTATTTAAGACAAGGTCTCTCTAGGTTGCCCAGGCTCGAGTGCTATTTCCGACCCGCCTGCCTCAGCCTCCCGGGGCGCTAGGTTTCCAGGCTTGAAGAGCGGAAAGATCGGGCGCGCCCCCAGCCCCAGCCGAGCGCACCCCAAGCCCCGCTCCTCCCCGCACCGACGCCCGCGGCCTCCCAGCCGCCCGCGCTGACAGGACCCGCCGCCTCGCGAACCCGGCCCCGCGCGCCAGGCCGCTCCCCGGAGGCGCCTCGGCGCCCCGGGCCAAACCCGCCCTTCCACATCCCCTCTGCCCCCAGGCAGTCCCCAGGCCGCGGAACTCACAAAAGCCGGAGTGGCCCGCACGACTCGGAAGGTAACAAGTCTCTCAGGCTCGCCGAGGCAGGGCCGGAAGAGCGCGCCGGCCGCCGACGTCACTTCCGGCCGGGGCTCGGCCGGCGAGGGGCGGGGCGGGCCGGGGGCTCGGCGAGCTGCGCTGCGGCGCTCGGAGCCCCTGGCAGGAGTCCCAGCTTCCTCCCGCGGGAGTGCGGCGGAGTCCTGCCACCGGCTCGCAGCGGGGTCAGGTGGTCGAAGAAGGGGCAGAGGCCAGAACGGAGGTTGGCGGGGCTCCGGGCGGGTCGTAGTCCAGGCGTGGGGGCCGGCTTAGAGGCGGGATCAGGCCTGTGGCAAGGTTTCCACTGAAGGCTCAGCCTGGGGCCTCACCCACAGGATACTCATCCAAAAACACTTTTTTGGTGCTTTGAGGCAAGATCTCGGTATGTGCTTTAGGCTGGCGTACAGCTCACTGCGTAGCCCAGGCTGGCCTCGAACTCGCACCTGCTCAGCCCAGCCCGCCCCCAAGTGCTGGGATGACAGGTGTGCTCCACCACGCTAGGCTTTGTGCAGAATTTTTCAACTCACTTCCTAGACCGCGTATTTTGGCCACCTACAGAACTGAGTAAAGAGTGTATGAGTCGCCCCAAAAATGAACGCTCTGGGTCTCTGGATGGTATCGAAATCACTACTTTCAATTGTTACAATCTTTCTGAATGTTTCCAACACTTCCCCTGCCTCCCTCTGCTCTTCCTTCCAGGTTGAAAAGCTGATGGGAGGAATCTGAGAGACTGAAATATTTTAACTGTGCTTTGGAGAATCACTGAAAAATCCTAACTCCCGCTGTTTGGTGGGAGTTAGGATTCACTTATTAGCAGCCCACTTGCTAGTAGATGAATCCCCTTGGCAACGAAAAGGTTAAAGCCCTTAACAGCAGAACTCTGATTAAAGCCGCTGCTTTAACGTTCTCCAGAGCAAGCTGTCAACTTCACGAGATAAGTACAGAGCTCCACTCATTCTTCCCAGTGGGTTCTGACCCATCTTCTCTAAAAGATAAGACACGCAGACCTCTTGATCTAAAGCTACAAGGCCCTTTGTAAGCCCAAGGAAATGGTCTTGTCAAACTTTATTTTTGTGTGTATTTTTCTGGCAACTTTAAACATACAATTTTAAACACAGTGTATGTGCTCCTGAAAGATCTATAGGGCTCTAGATGAGCTCAGAGACATTCTTTAGATACTCACGTTTGCTTCCACACCTTCTTCCTGACAGCCCCTCTCTTGGGGACACACACTGTCCCCCTTGACAGTGTCCTTGGGAAACACTCATCTTTACTTTTTTTTTTTTTTTTTTTTTTGGTACCGGGAATCGGACTCAGGACCTTGCGCTTGCCAAGCAGGCCCTGTGCTGCTGAGCTAAACCCCCAGCCCGTGCCTTTACGCTTATCCTTGCCTCGGTAAGCTCTTTTTACTGTTGCGCGGGGCAGTTTGGTAGCCAGTGAAGGGAAACTTGCATTTCTTGGCCTCTCTTCCCTCCGGTCTTTGTGCGTGGTTGGCATGCTGTAGGCAACTGAAGGGCCCTGGTCAGGGTGACTCCCTGGTGGGACCCGAAGGCCTCTGGGCTGTGACCCCACCACTGTGCACCGTCATCAGTGTTATAAGCTGGAGGATTGCGTTCAGCCCCTTGCAGAACGCTTTACTTTGCTTCTTTAACTAAGGGACTCTGGTTGGGGCCATTGTCCGGTGGGACCTGAAAGCAGCAGAAAGAGGAGGATGCCAGTCATAGTCCGTGAGGGTGAGAGGACACTTTTCTTCCCTTAGAACCTCCTTTGCTCTCAGCCCACAGCACTTGGCAGCAGAAGCTCACCCTGGTGAGTCAGTGTATACTGTAAGGACTCCTTCCTTGCTCTTTCCCTGGCTCTGCTGATCCTTTGCTGCTGCTGGCTGCTGGCTTCACCCACTCTCAGCTGAACTTCCTGACTCAGAAGACTCCTGAGTAACCCAGTTTTCCATCTCCCCAGGATGGCGATCTCCCCTTCCCTAGTCAGCACGGAAGAAATCAGCACACAAGGTCAGTTCAGGCAACGTTCGGCTGCGGGAACCACCGGTGACTCCAAAGGGAAATCAGGTTTCGCTGTTGGAGTGGAAGCCTCTCTTTTCCCAGGGGATGCCCGAGATTAGAGACCTATTGATGGCTTTTGAGATCTTTCATCCTTAAGGTACTCGTGGGCAGATGCTGCTTCTCCTGTAAAGTGGTGGGTCTCACGTCCTCTTTCCTTCTGAGCCGCCCTTGGGATGTATTCTTGAAAGTCGGTTCAAATTTGACACTTGAGCTCTCAGAAAGAAACACTTCCTTTTCCTGTGCAACACTGCCTGGCCTAAATATAAATTCCTAGGTTAGGAACTTTTGTCCCTTAATGGCATCCCGAATTACAACACCCTCCTACCATTAGATCTTTTCTGCAGTTGGAAAGGACGCTGAATTTCCTTGCATTTGGGCCTTCCTGGCCTTGTCCCAGGATCCCCGGCTGCAGGAGTGCTGGGTGTATGCCTAACACAGTCCACCTTTCGTGCTCCAACTTCTGAAACTGATGTCTGTAATGATCCTTTTATTGGTTTTTCTCTGACCCCAACTTCCTTCTGTCACTCCCCCTCTGTGCCCCAAAGCCCTTCCCTCTTTCTGACTCTTACTGTTGCAACTCTATGACGATAAAATAATAAAAGCACTACAAGGTATCTCTGTCCTGACTCACCTAAAAGTAAAAGGTACTAATTGGTACCTCCTAGGAAGCATTCTGACTAGTCTATAGTTATAAACCTAAAACTAAGAGAAAAAGGATTATTATAATCCAAAATGGCCAGTACATGTAAAAGTGCATTTTGAGCCAGGCCTGGTGGCACACCCCTGTAATTCCAGCACACAGGAGACTGAGGCAGGAGGGTTATTTCCAGTTCAAGGCCAGCCTGGGCTGCATAGTGAGTTCAAGGCCACCCTGAAGTATATAGTGAGACCCCATCTCTAAAAAAATAAATAACTTTGACTTTGTGAAATGTCTTATGTGTTTTTCTGCCTATTAATCTGTGTTTATAATTGGGTTTAAAAAGGGAAAAAAAAATCTTTCCCCATGGGCCCCCTGGGCTTGTGAATAAGCCACCTCTGCATAAATAAGCCTCTGCTGCATAAAGCCCCCTCCATGGCTGAAAAGGCAGCTACCTAAACCAGTTCACTCCAGTTTTTCCCATACTTTTATTATAGCCCACCCCAACCTCAGGATTAGAAAAAACTGTTGTTTGGTAATGACCAATATGATTTAAACCAAAAGATCCTTATAAGTGGGCATGATGGTACACGCCTGTAATCCGAGCACCTGGGAGGCTGAGGCAGGAGGATCACCATGAGTTCAAGGCCAGCCTGTCTCCAAAACAGATCCATATAAGACCACGGTGTGCAGGAAGTGAGCCCTCCTCACCACAGCAGCAACAGAGATTAAACTCCAAACTCAAGGTCTCGACAAGCAAATACGGGCAGGGGGAGGGGGGGAGCCTGTTAAAAGTGCCCACGCAAGAGATAAACACTGCCAAAAAGATAAAGACAGGAGAGGAAGGCCTGGACCTCAGACTGGCTCAAACTGGACCTTAAACCCAAACTGAATGGGGAATAGTAGGTCAGGCTGTAAAACTGGGTAGCAGGTGAAAAAGTGTCACCTGCAGCTGCGTGGAGGCCTGGCAAAGGACAAAGCTGGGTGAACCCCAGTTCACTCCTGTTTCCAGATGCTGGAGTGGGGGGAGGGGAGAGACAAACCTTCCTAACAGCCCATGAGAGTCACCAAGAACCCAGTCGGAAGCAGCTTGGCTAATTGTCCAATCTGTGGTTTCAGTTGATATCTTCAACTAATTAACCATGCCTAAGATACTTTTTGAAAACAACATGAGGGTCATTCTTACACTGCACCTACAGGGTTAATTTACCCTTCTGGGCTTTCTGCTTGTACAAAGATAATTTTGTTGTTGAAGGTCATGTAAACTTAAAGGTTTGTCAGCCCTAGCTAAAATGTAACAACTTTGCTCTTCTTTGTACTCCTTACCCTGTCTTGGAGATTGAATTCAGGGCCTTTGTACTGAGCTACATCCAAAGCTCTTGTTTGAGACAGGGGCTTGTAAAACTACCCAGGCTGAGCTCCAAGTTGTGATCCTCCTGCCTCAGCCTCCCATAGTGCTGGGATTACAAGTGTGCTTCTTTCTATTTTCTGCCAATACTAAAATAAATTGATCATTTGAAATTCTATGATTAAGCAGTTCTAACGAATATAAATATCTGTAAGTTGGGACCAAAAAAACCACAAATGTATCAAAGACATTTTAAAATACAAGTGTCCTCCAGGCTTGTGATGGAATATAATGGGTAATAAGAAAAGAAAAATGTAAAAAAGTGTAAGTATGGGGATATCTTTAGTAAGAAAGGAAAAAAGAGAGGAAAAATGCTTTTAGTTTTTTGGGTTTGTTTATTTGTTTGTTTGTTTTTGACAGGGTGTCACTGTGTAGTTCAGACTGGCCTTGAATGCACTATGTAGCCCAGGCTGGTCTTGAACTCACAGCAATCTTCCTGCCAGCCTTCCGAGTGCTGGGATTACAGGGATGTGCCACCGTGCCCAGTGGAAGCGTGTTTCTTAGATGAAAAAATTGTGTTTAAAGTGAAGAGGTCCTAAAAAAAAAAAAAAAGGTGAAGAGGTTCTCTTATAATATTGATCCACTCTTAGTAAAGTTTACTGAGATTGGCCTAAGAAATAAAGTTTTTGTAATTTATCGAGATAACTTCTTCTGTTTCTATTGTCAGGTTTTTTATTACCTAGGAAACTGAGCCTTAATAGGTTTAGCGTTTGTTTAAGTATTGGTTTATTGTAAAGTCTTTTAAATGATCAGCTTATAATTTCAGTTAAGTAAACGACTGTTATTTTAGGTTATTGTAATATATTTGACACTATCTCTGGAACTAGAGATATGTACACACCTAAGAATTAAATATGCTGTCTGGAAGTACAGAGTTTATAAATCTAGAGATATATGAGTCTAATATACACACAATGATTGTTAAGTGCTCTTTTTTTTTTCAGTATACATTCCATCTGAACTCTAAATGCATAAATGGTCAGTAAACATTTTGGCATTCCTGCTGCTTGGCGGTTTTTTGTGGCTGCTTTTATTGTTGTTGGTACCAGGAAATTGAACTCAGGACCTTGTGCTTGCCAGGCAGGTGCTGTGCCACTGAGCTACATCCCCAACCCCTGTTTGGAGTTTTTTTTTTTAGGCAAGGTCTTGCTATATAATCTGGGGTGGTCTTGAACTACTATGTAGCCCAGCCTGGCCTCAGACTTACAGCAATCCTTCTGCCCCAGCCTCCTGAGTGCTGGGATTACAGGCATGCACCATCATGCACTGCTTCTGCTGTTTATATACCGTATCGTTCAGATGGGGAAAAATATGCCATTTCACAGTCCTGCCATTTAAAATCTGATCTGCATTTGTTGGCTTTAATTAAACAAGCATTTTTTGGTTACTGCATAAATGAGATATATTTATGTATTAGGTAGTAGTTGTGGTCATTAACACAGTTTCCTAAATTTATGAGATCTAAAGCAATCCTTTGAGTCCTGTCAGTGCTGTTAACCTATGTAAGATCTAGTAAAAGATTTCTGAATTTCACCTCAAAAGTACAAAACTAAGGTGACAAAGAACCTCTATGAAATTGTAACACTACTGACTTCGTTACATGTTAAATAAATTTATGTTTCCCAAATATATAAGCCTTCTAAAGTACAGAGTTTAAAAAAGGATTTCTTGCCATATTGGTGCCCCCCCAACCCAAATTGTTTATAATGATAGACTATTTGAGGTCTCTGTTTATATGTTCTTAATTGTATTATGGTAATTATATGTACCTAAACACTGTACATTACAAAAAGTGCAGTTCTAATAAAAGAATTGGATGTTATTTACCTAAAGAAGATCTCTGTAAACAAAACAGTGCCTATGGGTTCTGATATAATAGCAGTCACAATTGTCATCTTAAAATCCTATATAAGATAAATAACTAGATGATCTTGTGAATCACTAAACTAATCAGAATTCCAAGAGTGGCTTTTATCATCTACAGTGCTGATTCCTCTCTAAAACGTTTATAATCAGATTCATAAAAAGGATTCTTGGGCGTGGGGATTTAGCTCAGTGGCAAAAGCGCCTGCCCGGCAAGTGCAAGGTCGTGAGTTTGATTCCTGGTACCGGAAAAAAACAAACAAACAAAAAGAAAGAAAGAAAAGGATTCTTAACAAGTTATTATGGTTTATATCTAGATGTTTCCCCTAGAACCTCATACCCTTTATAGGAGGGACTTTTGGAAGGTGATTGGATGATAGGGTTTACAGCTGTTAGGAGGTGGGATCTGGTTGGAAGAGGAGGTCACTGGGGGCGGAGTCTGGAAGGTTTTATCTCTGTTCACTTCCTCAGCTTCCGGGACTCCAGGTTGGGAGCGCCTCTCCTCTGCTGCGCTCCTGTACCATGCCTACTTGCCTTGGCGCCAGCGACTATGGACTGAAACGTGAGCCAAAATAAACCTCTCCTCGTTTAAGAAGTGGGTGTCTGGTATTTTGTCTCAGAATGAAGAAAGTGACTAAGACACGAGTACTACAGACAAATCAGTTCGTTCTTTGATTAAAAATCGGTAGAACGAAAAATTGTTTCTTGGTTCAATATTGCTACACAAACTAAATTTGTTTTACTCAGATTGGTTTTATTTTCACTTTGAAGATATCAATATGTAATACAACAAGCATTGTTAATTTCCCACCACTTTGTTTGTAACTCTGTATTGTCTGTATTGTTCTTTTGCTATTTTGTAAATGGTTGTCTGTCTGTTAATGTTTTCCTCCTTTTATTTTTAAAATAAAAAAATAAAAAATAAAAATAAAAGATTGGTTTTATTTTATATTTTCCTTTTCAACTCTGTAACTGTTATCTACTAACATTCTACAGAACAACTCCTAACAAAGACATGTGATCCAATGTCTTAGGATGGTAGTCATCACCTGTAGGACAGATAAAATTAAACTTATCGCTGGACTCCAGGTAAACACAGCCTAAGAGCTGCTCCTTCCAAACCTCTCTGTTGTTCAAATGTGACCAAAGGACCTATGACATAAACTCTAAGTTGTCAGTCATTTCTTCTCCAGTGTGGGACCAGGTAAGGCCACCAACCAGAACAGCATTCCAGCAACGAGGATCAAAGAAAAATGTGACGACAGGGGCTGGGGATTTAGCTCAGCGGCAAAAAGCGCCTGCCTGGCAAGTGCAAGGTCGTGAGTTCGGTTCCCGGTACCGGAGAAAAAACCAAAAAAAAAAAAAAAAAAAAAAAATGTGACGACAGTGTGGTCACTCAACATGAGGGGAAATAAGGCAAACACAAAACCTGCCAAAATCAAGGTTAAGTCACTTGTGTCATCCTTATCAAAAATAAAAGTCAAGAAGTCATTTTTTAAAAAAGTGTTCTTACAGATGGATGCCGAAAGGTAACTCTCACAGAAACTCCACCTAGGATCCATTTGCACATAATGTAACAGACCTGTCAGCAAAACTCAGATTTTAAAATGTTCACAGGTAAAAGACCAGCCACAGTCTGAGTACAAAAGACCATTGCCATGGTACTATTTCTCATGGTGGGGAATTGTTTGAGACAGAGTCTTGCTATGCAGTAGTTCAGGCTGGCCTTGAACTCGGTGTGTAGCCAAGCCTGTCCTTGAACGCATAGCAATCCTCCTGCCTCACACTCCCAAGTGCTGGGATTATAGGTGTGTGCTTCTATGCCTGGCCTATTCCTCATTTTATACAACTGTCTTCTGAGTTCATTTCTTCCAGATTCTACCAGTTCTCAAGGATATAGGCCCAACCACCCTCTGGACTCATTACATAAACCTAAAGTCTCTGCTTTCAACCTAGGGAATAAGAGACTCCGCCTTGGACAATCAGAAACTCAAGGGGTCCCTAACAATGTCAGCATTGGTTGAAGTTCCGCAGTTATGGATGTAACCGCTCCGTCCTTATCAATGATTTTTCGTTGCTGATGGGGGCTGCCTATGGGAAACGAAAGGGTTGAAACCCTCAACAGCACAGCTGCGTGAAAGCCATCCCACTAGGTGGACATCATAAGGTAACAACAGTGACTAGAACATTGCAAGATAAAGGCCCATTCATTTTTCCCAGTGAGTCTGGACCCGTCTTCTTTAAAAGATATGTATAGACCTCCTTATCTTATCTAAAGCAAGAAGGCCAGAGTAAATGTTCTTGTCAAATTGCAACTTTTTTGTTTTGTTTTTTTTGACACAAGGTCTCACTATGCAGTTCAGGCTGGCCTTAAACTATGTAGCCCAGGCTGGTCTGGAATTCAAGGCCATCTTCCTGTCTCAGCCTCCTGCATGCTGGGTGTACAGGCATGTACCACCATGCTCAGCTCACCAAACTGCAACCTTAAACATAATTTTACAGGCAATGCGGGTGCTCCTGAAAGATCTCTATAGCGTTTTAGATCCAAAACAAGATGTTCTTTAGATAATCACATTTCCTGCTTAGACCCTCAACCCTTTATAAAATCACCAATCTCTCACCCTGACAGGGCAATTCCTCTCTTGGAAACTCAACCAGTGTCCCCTTTGACAGTGTACTCTGGCCTGAGTAAATTTTCATCTTACTCTTACCATTGCCTGGGTAAATTATTTCTGCCTCCTTCATCACCAACCCTCCAAACGCTGTCTTGCATGGCATTTCTGGTCAGCTGTTTCTGTAGTCCTCAGTTCTGCCGAGGGCCCTGGACCCTGAGCAGAGGAAGATGAGCTCAAATTTGATTTTCTTTTCTCACATCAGGTCAGAGAAATGCTTAGTCCCCCTGTGACCACTGACAGAATTGTTCACTGCTCCCGAGAGAGTCAGTTCTGGAGGCTCTGCTGGTTATGGCTTGAGGAACGAGTTTATCAGCTTGTATGCAAGGAGTTTGTGTTCTCAGTCGGCCATTACTGTCTAAAAAACAACCCCGAAGCCTCGTAGCTGAAAACAATAATTAATATCAAAAACCTTCTGCAGATGAACTTGGCGCGGCTCGGTTCTGCTGATTTCTCTCGGTCAAAATGAGTCCTAAGATCAGCTCACACAAAAAGGGAACGGAAATAGATTCCATCATTTTGGGAGTAGCTTCAAACAAGCTCTGGCTGTTTGTAGTCCATTACAAGATGTGCTGGGAGGGGCTGGGGATTCAGCTCAGCGGCACAGCGCCTGCCTGGCAAGCGCAAGGTCGTGAGTTCGATTCCTGGTACCGGGAAAAAAAAAAATGTGCTGGGACTCTGTCAAGGGCCCGATCTTGATTCCCCACCTAGATCTGTCCAGTGGCTCATGAGGGCCTGCACTTACTTCAGGATCTCTCTCAAGTGAGGCTCAGGCGGTGCATTGTGGGAGATGCTATATGCAAATAGTCTCGTCCACTGGGGAGAAAGAAATAGTATTATCCAAGACAAATTTCAAAAATGAATTTAATGTTTTAGGGTAGCAACTAAAAGAAAGCGCGTATATTTCAAACATCAAGAGTAAAATCATTTCAATGAAAAATATAATCAACTGCAAGAGTGAAGCACAATGAAAGAGAAAGAAACAAAATGTTAGAAATTACTCCAAATTTATTACTAATTAGGTTATACACAATGGAATAAATGTTCAAGGTAAAAGAAAAGGATTGTTAGTCAGAAGCTTTCAAGTATTTAGAGTTCTTTTCATCTCCAGCTAAAGTATATATAAAAAGACACATCTGGGCTTAGGGGTGTAGCTTAGTGGTAGAGCACATGCTTAGCTGAGCAAGCCCTAGGTTTGATTCCCCAGCACCAAAACAAAAACAAAAACAAAAAGACTACAAAGAAAAACAAAAGCAAGCTGATGTTGCTATACTAACACTTAACAGAATCAGTGAAATAGAAAACATACCAGAAAGCTTAGAATTTTCTTATTTTCTTACAGTACTGGGGATTGAACCCAGGGCCTTGTGCACACTAGACAAGCACTCTACCAGTAGCTACGTCCCCAGTGGAAAGTTTAGACTTTCACAGACCTGGCTCAGAATACACCTCAGTGGCACAGCATCCACCTACTATGCAAAGCTCTGGGTTTGATCTCCAGCACCACAAAAAAAAATAAACAAAAACAGAAAAAAGAGAAAAAGCACAAAACTGAATATTCTCTGCCAAGACTAATGCAAGAGAAAGAATGCACAAAGAAATCATTCTCAAATGCAAGAGACCCAAAATAAACTTCATTATACAACAAGGAAACTTCAAAAATACAAGTTTTCCTTGCATATGTGAAAATGAAATCATGCCTAGAAAAATATATTCATAATGCTTAAGATATTGGAAACCTTAGTTGTCCTATAACCGTAAGAGAAATTGAGCAAATAGCTTAAAATTGTAGAAAAATGGATACCTAAGACAATAATTAACAACTGCTCTACAGCCAGATAATTTAACCATGAAAAAGTTACAAATTTATAAAACATGAGTACACATCCCAATACAGCATGATACCATCATCATTTACATCACAAGACCATCATCATTTTGGTAGTGCTAGGGACTGAGCCCAGGGCTTTGTACACGTGTACTGTACCTCTGAGATCCACCCATACCACATTTTTCTTTTTTTTTTTCTTTTTTGTTGAACCCAGGGCCTCACCCATGCTAGGCAAGTGTGCTACCACTGAGCTACACCCTTAGCCTCTACTTTTTTATATACAAAAAAATTACATGCTAAAGTTACTGAACCATATCTTACAGAGCTTTTTTGTAACACATTAGTAAACATAATCAAGTTAAGTATTAAAGATAGTCCAAGCCCAGCATGGTGGTGCACACCTCTAATCCCAGCACTCTGGGAAGCCGAGGCAGGAGGATCACTAATCTAAGCCCAGGTTGGGCAACTTAGCAAGACCCTGTCTCAAAATAAAAAATGGGCTGGGATGTAGCTCAGTGCAAAGGTCCTGGGTTCACTCCCCAAAACAAAACAAAAAAAAAGGAAATAATATCCAAGTTGAGTTTACCTAGGAATGAAAGGTTAACATCAGAAAATCAATAAATCATGATCAATAATGACCATATTTATTAGCAAATCCTTTCATTCATTCACACATTCAAGTACTTATCATGTATTATGAGCCAGTTGTAGTTCTAGGTGTTTGAGGCTTACCAATGAATGAACTGATTGTGATAGAAGACAGAGGTAAAGCAATCAACAAGTCCAAGAAGAATTCAGCCTCTGCAATTCTTAAATATTGGGAAACCTTTATGGAGGACTGGGTATTTTTTTAAAAACTATACCCATTGAGTCAATAGAACGGAGAGTATATTAGAATTTTGAAGAAAAAAATGCAATTTTTACTATTTTTAATCAGAATTATAGTGGAGGTCATAATCACTCCTATAAAGGCAAAAATTATCAAACAATTGAAGTAGAAAAATAATAGTCATTACCTAAAGATGATATGATTGATTGCTGGAGCACCAAGAAAATGTGTATGTAAGTGCTCTGCCCTATCACTCCCAAAATTCATATTTATAATCTAAGCCCCAATGTGACTGTGAAGCCAGAACCTCACTTTATGGTAGGTGAGGTTGAAAGGGTGCAAAGCTAATGCTACAGGGCTGTGATCTTATCACAGGAGAAAGAAACGGGCCTTGTCTCAGTCTCATGAAAGATACTAGTACTGAGATGGTGTTCAAGGAAAAAAGATATCTTAAGCAGCTTTGAGACTGAGTAATAGGTAGAGGATGGAAATATTTTTGTTTTGTTAGTTTCGTTTTTGAGACAAGGTCTCGCTACATAGTGCAGGCCAGCCTTGAACTCACTACAGAGCCTAGGCTGTCCTTGAACTCATGGTGATCCTGCTGCCTCGGTCTCTGGAGTGCTGGGATGACAGGTGTGTGATACCTCACCAGGCCTGGAAATGTTTTTAAGTGCACTCTAGAAATAAGGACAGTAAGGGCTGTTCTGGTGATTTGTCATTTGAGGATGAGGAACAGGTTATTAGAAAATGGAGAGAAGAGCTGAGTGTGGTAGTACATGCCTCCAATCCCAACTATTTAGGAGACCGAGGCAGAAGGCCACCGAGTTCGAGGCCACTTGTGCAATTTAGCAAGGCCCCATCTCAAAATTTAAAACTGGGGCCTGGTAGTGCATGCCTACAATCTCAGCATTCTAAGATGCTGAGGCTACAGGATCAAGTCCAGCCAAGGGAGCTTAGTGAGAGTCTGTCTCAAAATAAAAAAAGACAAGGGGATGTAGGTCAGTGTGAAAGACCTGAGTTGAATCCCCAGTACCACAGAAAAAACAGGGCTGGTTGCCAGGTATGGTGGCATATACCTGTAATCTGGCATGCAGGAGGCTGAGGCAGGCAGATCACTGTAAGTTCGAGGCCAGCCTGAACCAATCGTGAGACCCTGTCTCAAAAAACACACAAAAACAAAAACAAGAAAATAGGGCTTGAGACAGGGTCTCAAGGAGCTCAGGGATGTAGGTCAGCAGCAGAATGCTTGCCTAGCATGGGTTAAATCCCTAGCATCACTGAAAAAGAAAATTGGATGAGAAAGAGGCAGTTCTTCATATGTGTCATAAAGATCTTGGCAGAGTACACTTATAGCCTAACAATTTGTGACAGGTAGAACTTGCGAGTGGTAAAATAAATTTATTTGAGGTTTGCAATTCAACTGTTGAAGGAACAGCTTGGTTCCACCTGATGTTTAGTAAAACACCTAAGGGGAGAGCTGAATCCATCAAAGAACTGTTAAGCAAAAAGGAAACAGAGCCAGGCATGGTGGCACATGCCTATAATCCCAGTATTCGGGAGGCTGAGGCAGGAGGATCGCTGCGAGTTCAAGACCAGCCTGTGCTACAAAGTGAGCTCAAGGCCAGCCTGAACTGCATAGCGAGACCCTGTCTCAAAAAAGACAAAAAAAAACAAAAAACAAACACACAAAAAAACTTCTCAGCCGATCCACACTGCGAAAGCTGAGAAAGCTTGGACTAAAGAAAATACTAAAACTGTGAGCTAAACAATGATTTGGTAAAAGCATCATGTTTAGGACTCACAGGTGGGACATAACCAATCTCAACAGAAGTGAAGAATAGACTGGATTATACTAGCGCAGAAAGTGCCTCTTAGATCTAACATAGTCCCAGAAGTCGAGAGAAGGTGGACTTATTAGATTTTACAAGAAAACATAGGGATAATTGCTGCAAATGTGGAGTAACCATTAAGGGGGTAGGGACCATTTCCTTCTTGGCACACTCAGCACAATCAGTGGGGGTTGGGGACACACCCGGAAGAATGTCTTTCAACAGTCCACCTGGACCTGTATCAACTTCACTTCTGGAGAATTTTTATGTGAATCGCCACACTGGCAGCCACTAACCTACAAGGGGTAGGGCCAAATCTATGCAATTATCTCCTACAGGTATGTCCAACCTGCAGCCTGCAGGCTGCTGTGTTGTTTTAATCTTATCATACAAAATATAAAAAAATAAAGGAACTCTTGTTACTTATATACATTAACTATATTATATGTGGCCCAAACAAGCCAAAAGGTTGGACACCCATGCATAGCTTTTATTAATGCTACCGTCGCTAGGGGTCCAAGCACCAAATGAGGCTGATGTGCAGTGGTGACCTCACCTATGACCCCTAAGAGCTCAGACTCAGGTATATGTGAACCAATTCGAGGAGGTCAGCAATGCTGCTCACTGGTAGATCACTTACCTACTATGTGTGAGGCACTAGAGTCAATCCCAGCACTACAAAAGTTCCACAGGGAACCTACATACCGTATTTCATACTCTGAGGATGGCACCTATGCCAGTGAGAGTCATTACAACTCACACAAAGCAGTTAAGACTAACCAATGATCTTTGGTGTCACTGTCAATATTTAAGGGTGGCCACAGAGGGGCTAAATAGCAACACTGATACCCTCACATTTATAGGCCTTCTCCCCATGGTGAACTCTTGCATGTTTGCTTAAGCGTGAGGAAACAGCAAACGCTTTCCCACATTCCTTACAGATGTAAGGTTTCTCTCCAGTGTGCGTTCGCATGTGAATGTTAAGGGATGTGGAGTATACAAACGCCTTCCCACAGATGTTGCACACAAAGGGCTTTTCCCCACTGTGAATTTTCAAATGTTTAGTACGGTGGGAAGAAGTAATAAAGGTTTTCCCACAATGAACACACTCAAAAGGCTTCTCGCCTGTGTGTGTTCTCACATGGTGAATAAGGCCTGAGGTCCTAGTGAAGGCTTTCCCACACTGCTTACACTGAAAGGGCTTCTCTCCACTGTGAATGCGTACGTGGGTGGCAAGGCCTGAGTACTGAGTGAAGGCTTTCCCACAGTCCTTACATTCATAGGGTTTGACTCCAGTGTGTGTTCTTATATGTTCAGTAAGCTGAGTGGATCTCGAGAAAGCTTTCCCACATTCCTTACACTCGTAAGGCTTCTCTCCAGTGTGAACTCGTAAGTGTTCAGTCAGGCCTGACCACCTAAGGAAGGCTTTCCCACATTCCACACATTTGTACGATTTTATTCCAGTGTGAATTCTCATGTGATCGTTAAGGTATGTGTTATTTTTAAAGCACTTTCCACACTCCTTACATTGAAAGGGCTTTTCATCACTATGAGTTTTTATATGTGCAGACAGCTGAGAAAAAGTAGCAAAGCACTTTCCACATTCCTTACATTTTTTGTTTTTCTCTTTAGAATGAACTGTTACATATTGATTTAGGTGAGAGGAAACTGTGAAAGCTCTCCAACATTCCTTGCATTCACAAAGTGTTTGTTCAGTGTGGGTTTCCATGGGATTATTAAGGCATGGAAAATACTGAAAGCCCTTTCCAAACTCCTCCATTTTGTAGGGATTTCTTCCATTCAAAATTTGAAGATGCACGGCAAGGCTTGTGGGGTGAATATATCCGCTCTCGTACTTCTTCCATTCATAGGGGTCTCCTTCATTATGAGTTTGCACATCCATCTGAAGGTATGATGGATTAAAAAAGGCATTCCCACAATCCCTGCACTCAAAGGGTTTGTCTCTCATGCAGGTTGTCTGGTATGCAATATTCGGAGTTAGGCTGAAGATGTTTCCATACTGATCAATCTCAGAAAAGTTCTGTCCAGTAGAGGTGTTCTGCAGAGTAAGGATGTCTTCTCCATACCAAATATACCCAGAAGTATATTCTTGGTTTTGTGTTCCCATGTGTGTATTAAGGAAAAACTGTTCACCGAAGACTTCTCCATATGGCTTATATTCATAGAGCTCCTCTCCATTGTGGCTTCTCACCTGTGGATGAAGGGATAAAAGAGGATAAAGGAATTTTTCAAACACGTGAAATACGAGATTTTTATAGGTAAGAACATTTCAACAATTATAATGACTTTTGCAATTGCTTTTATATGCACTGATTTCCTGACTTCTTTATTTCTTCCAAATTGAATGATGGATTTTTTTTTTTTTTTTGCCAGAACCATGTGTTGTGGACTATAATTGTAAAACAAATACATTTTCATAAAATTGCTTAAAATCCTGTGTCTGGTTGTCTATTTACATGTGTAGGAATGTGTCTCTGTAGGAACTTTGCACTATAATCTTCACAATAGTTTTGGGGTGTGTCCTAACTCTTCATTTTCAGAGTATCTGCCCAGAGACACTGCTTCCTCTTGGGTGCATGTTACTTCTCTCACACTCACTCATGTGTGCTGATTTTCTACAGAAGAATTTCCAATTTTTTCTGACAGTGTGACATAAAAACTACCCTTGCTTGGGTTGGATATGCAACTCAGTTGTAGACCATATGTCCAACATGTCTGAGACCCTGGGTTCAACCCCCAGTACTGCTACACAAAAGAAAAGGAAAGAAATAGCCCTTGTTAATCTTACCATTTCCATCTCTTTGGAAGTTTCTTCCCTAAAATAATCCACAAATTCTGATCCTTTGGTTACTGGTTGTAGCTCCAATTCTAAAGTTAAAGAGAAAGAAAAACACAGAGATTTGGAGAAATGAATGGTATGTACACGGAGTTAAAAGTGATAAGGGTCATCTGAGCAACTACTTTGAAGATAATAATAAGCAATGTACTAACCATGGTTACTCTCCTGCTATCTTGTTTTGAAATTTTGTATCATTGTTTTTATTGTTTTTTTTCCACTTTAAAATAAAAAATGTGATAAGGGTCCTTTGTCCTTGTTTTCAAGTTAAACATGGTAAGAAAATAGAAGCACAGAGACCTTTGGGGATTTTGGTATGTTAAAAAGCTGGCAATAGGGATAGGATTGTAGCTCAGTGGAAAGCCCTTGTCTAATGTTAAGTGAGACCCTAGGTTTGATCCTAGCACTGGGAAAAAATAAAGGCAATAATAAGGATGCAAGATCAACATTTTAGAGAGCTTGCTGCAAATTGATTCTAAGAGAATTATAGTGAAAGTTATCAGAAAAAGAAAGTAAGAAAGATCTGAAAAAAGATCCTACATTAAAACAATTTTTAAAAAAGCACAGGTAGCTTTGTGAGACCTAAGAATGTTTGCATGGAGGGAAAGTAATATGTTATGCGAAGTTGACAACGCTCTAAAATCTAAGAAAAATGACTTCAATCTTCTGGAAAAAAACTGCACCTTTAGAAACTTTCATTATACTTGCAAAACCATAGGGAACTCGTAAAAAGGGTTTGTCTTCACAAATACTCACGTTGGAGAACTCCAGTTTCTGCTGTGTTTAGTTCTTCTTGTTTTAACCAGGAGATCAGACTAGGGATGAAGTACTGGTATCCTGTACAGGTGGAAAGATGCACGAAGGGTAGCAGCTCACGCAACGAATGGCGAGCCTTCCTATGACTATGGAATTAGAGCTCTAGTGAAAGCAATGTAATTATTCCAAAGTGGGTAAAAATGTAAATACCAGGGGCTGAGGTGTAGCTCAGCAGTAGAATGCATACTCGTCGTATGTGCGTCCAGGGTTCAATTATCAGCACCAAAAGGAAAAAGCAAATACATATCCCCATTCCTGGGCCCCTAAAAAATAGCTTATCTCTAACCCCTGAAAACCAAATGCTGGCTGCTATGCACATTACAAAACACTAAGATTTAAGTAGACAAAAGTAGATTTAAGTAGATAAAGTGTACAAAAATGCTTGCTGTCATGGGGAAATAACCCTTGCCACTGATTCTCAAACCTTCGAGTGTGCCAGACTATCCTGGAGGGCTTCTGAACCGGTGACGGAGCCTCAACCCCAGAGTTTCCAACTGAGTCTGCCAAAGGTGGAGAAGGAAAATGTACATTCCTAACCACCGGAAGCTCATGCTGTTGACGAGATTTTAAAAGTTGTCACCACAGCTGAGCATGGTGGTCACACCTATAATCACAGCTCTCTGGGTGGCTGAGCCAGGAGGATGGCAAAGTCAAGACCAGCTAGCCAGCTAGCCAGCCTGGGCAACTTAGCGAGACGGTCTCAAAATAAAAAATAAACAAGGGCTGGGCATGTAGCTCAGTGTGAAGGTCTGGATGGATTCCATCCCCAGTTAGCAAAATAATAATAATAATTATTATTATTTATTTATTAATTAATTTTTAAAAATAACATTAGATTAAAATGTAATACAGCACAGACTATGGCTCTGCTACTTCCCACTGTACTCAGAATGGATATGACCAATTGTGCACCATAGTGATAAACATGTATTTGCTCCATAACAAGCCACAAGCAACACCAGTATCTTACCCACTGACGACAGGTTCTCGTAGTTTTCTAGCATCACTTCTCTGTATAGGTTTCTCTGAGTTGTGTCCAGTAAAGTCCACTCCTCCTGGGTGAACTCCAGAGCCACATCATCAAAGGTCACTGAGTCCTAAAGCATTATGCACATGCTGGTTTGAGCCAATTAGCAGTTCTGCCAATGTTTACTGGAGAGCTGGGAGCGGGAGCTAATGCTTACACATGTTCTGAGTCCTCCCATGGTCCATTACCAGGACTGAATGATCCTAAGGCTCCTGTCTCTCTCCAGGCTCACTCACTGGTGCACGTCCTAGTGCCGTACCCTCTAGCACCAGCTCATAAACACGAATTCATCACAGCACAACCCAGCTAGGAGCTTGTCTTATTAGTCTCCATTGCAGCACGCTCCTGAGCATGCTACAGACAACTGAGAAATGCCACTGAATAAACTCTGTGAGAAAAGGACACCTTCATCTGTCTTACTATCTCTCAGAGCATCTAGCATGGAGCACTCAGCATGTACTTGGCACCATGTGGCTCAAGGTTGATTATCAGGGCCGGGGAGGTGGCTCGGCGGCAGAGTGATTTCCTAGGGTGGCTGAGGCCTCACCCCCCACTCCCGCCATAAAAAGAATTAATTGAATGATTTTCAAGGTCATACCTCACCAATATAAGGCTCCATTCTATGGGGAAATTCAACTAGGGAATCACTCCTTGCATGAGGTTCTACTTCCTTTAAGAAGCTCTGGAGACTAGTATGTCTAGAAGGAAGTCTGTCTAGTCGGTGGAAGATTTCCATTTTGTAGAAGGATACCCTTTCTTTTTACCTGGTAACAATCTGCCTGGTAGTCAGCCACCACACTTTCTACCTTTGTCTCGTCTTCATAAAAGCAGATTGGTTCTGCGTAGAGAAGGCCTGGTAGAAAAGAAAGAAGGCATCAGAACTCAGAGTTGCCCACAATTCCTGCATTCACAGGTCAAGAAGTCATTCCACACAAGTTTGAAATTCCCCTGTAATACTGTACACTCAAGAAAACGCAAACAAATACATACTACTATAATAAAATGTGCTAGTAGTCATATTCGGTTTGTTTTGCTGATATTAGGAATTGAACGAAGGGTCTCACATCTGCTCGGCAATTGCTCTACCACTGAACCATATCCCTACCCCTTTATTTATTTATTTTTTTAAGCTTTGTTTTGAGCTAGGTATATAGCTCGATGGGAGAGTGCTTCCTAGCACGGGCAAGCCACTGGCTGGACCCCAAGGATGACAATCAATCAAACCCATATGTAACTTTACTTTTTAAAAAAGTAAATTTGATTTGGAGTCAGGATCTTGCTAAGTTTCCCAGATTGGCCTCAAACTCTCGATCTTGCCTCAGCCTCCTGAGTAGCTCTGATTGTAAGTGTCTGCCCCCAGGCCCAGCACACAGTAGTCACGTTTTATCCAGAGCCTGGGCAGATTGTAAACCATGCTGCCCACTGGAAAAAGGGGAATAGTCGCATTCTACAGGTAAGGGAAATTAAGTCCTGAAAAGTAGGACTCTATCTGCCCCTGGTGATAAGAACCCAGGAAGATTATGAAGCCCCTCTTCCCAAAACATATAAACTAAGGGGCTGAGCTACAAAATTCTGTGTTTGAAATGACCACCCTTGGTCTCTACTGTTTAGGAGCTCTAAACCAGAGTCTCTGAAAAAAAGCACCAAGGAAGACTCACCTTCCGACAAATCAACGGCTGCCATTCTGTGGCTCTGGCGCTGGAATGTGCCCCAACACTCCCTTTCCTGATGCTGAGACCACTTTCGGGCAGCTTAGGAATCCAAGCAGAGAGAGGCAATCTCCATTCCTCTTCATACAGGGTTGTATGAGGTCCTGCTGGTATCAATCATCAAGCAAAGACTGAACATCAGTCATCAAATCAAACATGACGCATGAGTGCTGTCTCCCTGCAGATAATACAGTGAAAGCCTCTAAAAATGGTGCACTTACCATCAATAGTGTTCTGAACACCAAGCAACATTTACCGAGGATCTGAGGTTTCTCCAATGCTTTTTCATATATCAGCTCATATAAGCATCACCACTATCCTATGCAATGGATACTGTGACCCATACTTATTACTGAAAGAAACCTATATTCAGACACCAATATTGAACAGTCAAGGGCCATCCAATTTGGAAGTGACGGACCAGGATTTGGGTGAAGTTAATTTTGCCTATGATTGTATTACTCCCTCAAAAGAACTGACGTTCTGTCACTGCACAGTGCAATTCAGTAGTCACTAGTGCTGCATGTTACTGATCACTGCATAGTACAGACATAGTATGACTGAAGAAGTTTTTGCTTAATCTTAATAAATTCTTTTTTTTTTTCCAGAACCAGGAATCGAACTCACGACCTCACGCATGCGAGGCAGACGCTGTGCCACTGAGCTAAATCCCCAGCCCCAATCTTAATAAATTCAGATTGAAATATAAAAAAGAACATGACTCCATTATCTACAAACTTTTAAATACATTTGGAATAACATGGATATCTGAGCCTGTGTGTGTGTATGTGTGTACACTGGTGATGAAACCCAAGGTTTCACACATGCTAAGTATGCACTCTATTACTAGTGACATCCTCAGCCCTTTTTAAAAAATGTTTTAAGACAGGATCTTACTAAGTTGCCGAGGTTGGTCTCAACCTGTCTCAGCCAACCATGCAGTAGGATGACAGGCACGCACCACCCCTCCCAGCAAGTGATGGATTATTTGAATGTACATACGCAGAAACTGAAAACTTCAAATCTGCTAACTTGCAGCTCAATTCAAGATCTAAGAACCTAGAGCTGGGGCTATCATTGCCCTGAAGGAAGCATTTTTCATCACGACAGGTTGCTATTTGTGAAAAGCAAACACAAAGTTTTAAGTGAACAGCTTTAATTACAACCATGGTCTGAGGCTGAGGCAGGAACATCATAAGTCTGAGGCCACCATGGGCTACAGAGCAAGACCATATCTCAAAAACAAAAACAAAAACAAAAACAAAAACCAGCCACGGTCATGTGACCTAAGGCATCAATCAGTATGTTGTAAATGGGAGAGGAAGGTTCCTTTATGCAGTCCTTCAGGATTGCTCTAACATGGTCAAGGACTTCACAGAGGCATTCTAGGGTACTCACAGGTCCTTGAGTGGAAGGCACAGCATTTTGTGAGGGAGACTACAGGGTGAAGCAGGCTGTGCCAAGCAGATAGGCAGCCAGGATCTATTGGGGGGGTGTCTAGGCAAGGTACATAAGCAGAAGTGTTGAAGAGACTCCAACTGTGCCTTTGAATGTCCGTCAGCCACAGTCAGGGGATGGCAGTGAGGAAGACCTATGCCAGAGACCAGGCTTATCACACTGGTACACCCAGTCACCACAAAAGAGGAAGATTTAAAATTTCCAATATACCGGAATACACGCACCTGTAATCCCAGCTACAGGGAGACTGAGGCAAGAAGATAGCTAGTTCAAGGCCAGCCTGGGTAACACACCAGGATCGTGTCTCAAAAATAAATAAATAAATAGAAACCAAGCCTGATGGTATATACCTACACTCCCAGAATTCTAGAGGCTTACACAGGAGGACTGTAAGTCTAAACCCAATCTGGTAACTGTGCAACTTAGTAAGACTCTGTCTCAAAATGAAAATTAAAAGCAAGGGCTGAGGATGTAGTGCAGTGGGAAGGCCCTGGGTCCAATCCTCTAGTACGGTGGTGGCAAACCTATGGCACGTGTGCCACAGTGGGCCGTTTGTATCAATGGAAGCTCTAAAAGCTTTGCCATCACTGCTGTAGTACCGATGGCAGATAGAGAGACAGAGAGACAGAGAGATAGGTAGGTAGGTAGGTAGGTAGGTAGGTAGGTAGATAGATAGACAGATAGATAGATGGATGGATGGATGGATGGGGCTCAATGGTAGAGCATTCGCCTAGCGTGCATAAGGTTGTATATTCAATCCTTAGCATGGTAAAATAATAACAATAGTAATAATAGTAAATAAAATTGACAATACAATCAGGAAAGAATGAGAATGTGACACATGCAATGAGGGCAGCTAGTTGCACCCAGATAAAAGAGCTGCAATCTTAAATCCCCAGGACACTCTGAGGCTCCCTTAACAGGGAAATATTTTGCCCTTTGATTTCCCAAAAGAGTAGCCTTGGTCTGCTTGAAGGCCCTTTGATCATCTCACTTGAGGGAGATACCGAGGAAGGACAAGCTATTTTTCTGAAGGCCTGCCAAAACCATTTGCTGTTGTCACCGGAGTGATAACTAGAGCAAACCCCAGGGGAACGAGTGCGCTGTACCCCATAATGCAAGAGCTAATACTTCATACAATAAATGATCCAACTCTAGTGGCACATAGCAGAAAAACCTGCCCAGCTATATGGACTGCGTTGGAAAGGTATTAGACTAAGCCCAGTGGAAGATAACCTTACACTGAGCCAAATTCACTGACATTTACTTACTAGGTATTCTAGATCTAACACAAGCTCATCAAGCTGGAGTGCAACTTGGACTCAGTGGTGAGCTCCAGTTAACTCGGTTGATGTGGCAGCTTTCCCAGCACGCTGAGGAGGGAACCTTAGAGACTAGGAATGTGGATTTATTACTTGTGATCTCTTCACGCCCTCTTCATCAACTTATGTTAAAGATCTAGAAGTCATGCTGTCATGAAGGTAGAGTTAGGTAAGTGAGAGGAACTCTCCATTCGTGAAAAGCTCTGCAGTTGTTCTCCTTCATTGGCCGGCTATGAGTGGAGGGGCCTCATTCATCAGGGACGAATTCTCTGATTGATGAGCATGAAGAGAACCCACAGCATCAAAGTGGGAATCATTTACCCTTTGAAAAAGCAATGAGATCCTATCAATTGTCAAGGACAGATACAATATTCCATCAGAACGGCCTGTGTGGAGCTGGGTGTGATGGTGCATACCTGTATCCCCAGAATTTAGGAGACTGGGGCAAGAGGGTCATAAGTTCAAGGCCAGCCTTGGCTACACAGCAAGAGATTGTTACACACACACACACACACACACACACACACACACACACTGAAATGGTCTGTCCTGCACAGACCATCAGTGGTGGCCGTGTTAGCATGGAATCCTCAAGAATGAAATAAATAAGCTGCATAATAGAGCAAGGATCGGGGCTGGGGATTTAGCTCAGCGGCAAAAGCGCTTGCCTAGCAAGCGCAAGGTCGTGAGTTCGGTTCCTGGTACCGGAGAAAAACAAAAAAAAAAAAAAACAATAGAGCAAGGATCAACAAATCCTGCAGTAAAGGATCTTATACTGTTTGGGGGATACGGGCCACATAATCTCGGTTACAACTATGCAACTCTTCCCTTGTAGTTTGAAATAAACCATAAACTGTATATAAACAAATGAGTGCCTAAGTATCAATAAAACTTTGTTTAGGAAAACAAACATCCAAACTCAGCCCACAGGCTGATGTGTTAACCTGCGTACTAGAATATTTCTTAGTCAAAGTAACAAAAAGTCTCATCTGGTAGCAAAAGCTTTCTTGACTCATACATTTTATATTCCTAGAGCCACAGCATTTTCTGTACCTAGATAACTCACAAACCTAGAGGCCTTTAACAAAAGACCTTGTACCATCAACACAATCTGTATGATACATTTGTCCTTGGGCTTTCCCCCAACGGAACCTCAGTTATTACCTGAATGACTATACTTCAGCAAAAGAAAATATACCCAAAGTGACCCTGAGGTGATATTACATCCTGGGGACTCAAAATACAATTATAAGCAGGTAGGGTGGCACATGCTGTAATCCTAGCCCTCTGAGAGGCTCAGGCAGAAAGATTAAAAGCTCAAGCCCAGCCTGGGCAACATACAGACTTAGCAAAACCCTGCCTCAAACCAAAATATGTTTTAAAAGGGCTGAGGATGTAGCTCACTGTGAAGGCCCTGGGTTCAATGCATAGTACTGCAAGAAAACACCATTATGGGCCACCACCAGTGAAAGCAGAAGCTATGGTCATCAGGTGATAGATTGTATCTTAACGCAATTTAATTTATAGAGGGCCCATTTAAAACACAGACCCAAAACACAGTTATTTCCCCAGTTGCTAAATGTATAAATGGGTTATAGAACTCTTGGGAACTGGTAGCATACCTAAAATTGGTTCTCTGACCAACAAGGTGAGGGCCATTATTGTAGAAGCTAATGGAGGTGCTGGGAATTCCCCAACCCCTAAAACAATCAAATATAAATGTACAACATTCCTGGGGAACTGCACAGAGTAATGTCACTATAAAAGAGCTAAAAGGACCATGGATCCTGATGCCGAATAAGTCCCTAGGAAAAATACTACTTTTGACTTGTGCAGAAGTCACATGGATCTTGGAGAAAGATTAGACCATTGTAAACTTAAACCCAGGCGATCGTTCCAATTGTAGCTGCTGCTCTAAATGTGTCTTCCATGAAACAAATAAGCACAACGGTTGGCACTTGGAATGCAGCTACCGATGAGGGACAGTGGCCTAATCTCCACACCATTCTGAAAAAGACCCGAGGATCCTTTATGCCACTGCCACCAGATTACATAAATTCTCCTGTCCAGTGCCGAAATGTGGTCACAGGTCTCCACAGTGCAAAAACATCACACTGGATAATACTGTGCAGATTGGATTCATCGACCAATAAATAACCAATAGTTTAAAGACCTTTGTAACACATACAAGGGGCTGGGGATTTAGCTCAGCGGCAAAAGCGCCTGCCTGGCAAGCGCAAGGTCGTGAGTTTGGTTCCCGGTACCAGAGAAAAATCAAATAAATACATACATACATACATACATACATACATACATAAAACAATAAAACACATACAAAATACCCTAACTGTTTCAGGAACCAGCCAACTCAAACAAGTTTCTGGGAGTTCAGGGTCTACATCATGTCTACACAGTCCCTACAAGGGTTCATTTTAAGTTTCTGCTCCTTTCATCAACTATCCCAAAAATGAGGCACATTATTTGGTAGTTCCCTTAGACTTGGAGAAAATATATCCTATTTTTTCCATCTATCAAGCTTCGTGCCATGTACAGACTATCTTTTCTTTACCTATGAATTCTTTGGAGGTTAAGGCATATAGTAACCTTATGAAACTTTTGTTTCCCGTATCACACTTGTGTTTCTAAAATTTCACTTTAATTCACAGTATTTCTCTTCATAAATGCTTTATAGAGCTGGAGCAAGGCTCAGTGGTAGAACACTTGTCAAGCGTGTACAAGTTCTTTGACACCCAGCACACACACATCTACACACACAACTTTACGGCCAGGTATGGTGGTGTGTGTGTGTGTGTGTGTGTGTGTGTGTGTGTGTGTGCGCGCGCGCGCGCGCACAATATTAGCCACTAGGGAAGCTGAGGGGGATCACAAATTCAATGCCAACCCTGTCTGAAAATAAAACAAAAAGGGCTGGCTGAGATATAGCTCAGCGTTCCTTGGTCTCAACTCCCAATACCACAAAAAACAAAACACAAATTTAAAAAACTTTTTTTTTACATCAGACAGGTAATGTGCCAATGTTGTAACAAAGTTTGAGGGAGCCATATCTGGTGCACATGGCATGAATACCCAAATATCGCGCTCATGAATCAAAGGATCTAAAAAAAACTTTATAGAAATTTTAAGAAATAAATTACACTTTTTTATTTTATGAGCTTGAATTGAGAAGCATCTTCCTAGTTGGGTGTGGTGCGTGCCTATAATTCCACCACTCTGGGAGGCTGAGGCAGGACATTCATAAGTTTGAGTCCCGCCTGGGGAACTTAGTGACTCAGTGAGATTCTGTCTCAAAAAGTCGTATTTCCTTGCATGTCATTCATGCGTGACTTAACATAATAGTTGTTAAATAATAGACAATGAAAAGCTGAAAACAAAGCCAGGTATAGTGGCACTGTAATCCCCGCACTTGGGAGGCTGTAATCCCCGCACTTGGGAGGCTGAGGCAGGAGGGTTGCAAGTGTGAGGCCAGCCTGGGCTGCACGGTAAGTTTAAGACTAGCCTAAAGTACATTATGAGACTCTGTTGCAAACAAAACAAAACAAAACAGCTGAATATAAAACTGTCCCAAACCGCAAGGTTGCACCACAAAGAGGCATGATTTTTTTCTTGGAAATATAAATTTTCTCTAGGATTATTCCAAATGGACAGAAGATCTCGTTACTTGAACAAAATCTCTCCATGAAAGAACTTGTATCAGTTACAGTGAATAACATAAGAAATAACCTATGAATAACATCAGAGAATCATCTGGTGGTTTTCCAGAATTAAATATCAGTAAGAGGCTTAAGAAATGGTGAGGGACAAACAGGAGATAAAATTGGGCTATGTTACCACAGAGACGGGAGTGTAGCTCAGCAGTACAGCTCATGCCTACCATGCATGAGTCTGTAGGTTTAATACCCAGCACCACACACACACACACACACACACACACACACATGCACACTCCAGAGCTCACGATAAACATGTCTGCTGCTATCACTCAAGAAAACATTCAACTGTTTCCCGTGAGTTATGCACAGAATTGAAGTTACATTTAAAAACTGAATTGGGGGGCTGGGGATATAGCTCAGTGGCACAAGCACCTGCCTGGCAAGTGCAAGGTCCTGAGTTCAATTCCTGATACCACCCTCCAAAAAAACTGAATTAGACTGGAGATGCAGTTCAGCAGTACAGTGCTTGCCTAGCATGCCCAAGGTCCTGGGTTCAACCCAGTAACAACAAACAAAATAACACCAAAAACCCCACCTGAATTATATCTAGCTATCTAGCTATTTATCCATCCATCCATCCATCCATCCATCCATTTCACTAAGGCAGGACGATTGCAGGTTTGAACCCAGCCTAGACAACTTAGCAACTTTGTGAGACCTTGTCTCAGAATGAAAAATAGAAAAGGGCTAGAGTGGTAGCTCAGTGAGATAGCCCTGGGTTCAATCTCAAATACTGTTAAAAAAAAAAAAAAAAAAAACCCTAAATAGAGCTTAGTCTTCTAAGTGCTGAGAAATGTTTACATCTTAGCTAAATGACTTAGTCAACTCAGTCCAGTTAATAAGTGATAGAAAAAAAATAAGTCAAAAAAAATTCTTATTGATTTAATATCTCACAAAACTCCCTCAGATTTACAAGTTTTGGGTTTTTTTTTTTCAAATATATGACAAAAATAATTTCTCTGTGGGGGAAGGAGATACTTGGTATTGAACCCAGGGCCACTCTATCACTGAGTTATATTCCCAGCCAGCCCCTTTTTAAAATTTATTTATTTATTTATTTATTTATTTATTTATTTTTACTTTAAAAGAGGGTCAGGCAGGTGTGGTGGCGCATGCCTATAATCCCAGCACTTGGAAGGCTGAGGCAGGAGGATTGTTGGGAGTTCAAGGCCAGTCTGGGATACAAAGTAAGTTCAAAACCAGCCTGAACTGCACAGTGAAACCCTGTCTCAAAAAGACAAAAAAAAGTCAAAAAATAAATAAAATAAAAGAGGGGCTCACTAAGTTGCCCATATGGAACTTGAACTTTTGATCCTCCTGCCTCAGACTCCCAAAGTGCTGGGATTACAGCAATGTACCAACATATCTGACCTGATTCTTAAATTGTATTTGTACCCAGAACTCTGTAAACAATCTCTGTAACTTATGCTGAAACCTTAAAATAACCTTATATATATCTGCACTTTATCTTATGCTCTGTTTTATTTATTTTAATTGACAAAAATTGTACAACAGTGTACAGTACATTGTTTGGAAATACATATCCGTTGTGGAGTATCTAATATGAGCTGATACACATTATCTCACATATTATCATTTCTTTGTGGTACGAACACTTAAAATCTATTCTTAGCAATTCTCAAAGATGTAATGCACTGTTATAAATCATAATCATCAGAGTGTACAACAGATGCCCTTAACTCATTCTTCTAATCTAACTGAAACTGTGTAATTTGGTAACATCCCCTCCCCCAATTCCTGGTAATTATTTGTTATTTCCATGAGTTCCTTTTCAGACTACCTATTTTAGGGAGATCAGGAAGCGTCTTTCTGTGTCTGGCTTATTCCTTTCAGGTTCATTCACGAAGTCACAAACGGTGACAGAAGACAGCATTGCCTTCTCTTGTAACATTCACCACGCTAAATGTGCTTTAACCAAACTACACAGCTGCCATGATGTTTTCCATTTTCAAGTGGGACCAAGGCAAGACAGCACTCTGCAAAAAGCTCGGGATGTACTGTGAGCTTCTCAGGCACTCAGTGCAAATGACCTAACAGATCCAGTCACACTTGACAGCTCCAGGAAAAGCAGGATTCTCTTAGCATCCACCTCCTGGCAAGCACAATGGGAGACTAGGAGGTCAGCCCTCTAGCGGGATGGAATATGCAAATCTTCCTCAGGAAACTATTTTCCACTTATTTATTGGTTTGTATGTTTGTTTGTTTGTTTACAGTAATGAGGACTGAACCCAAAGCTCTCACACTGAGCCCTTTTTATTTTTTATTTTCAGGTGGAGTCTCACTAAGTCATCAAGTTGCCCAGGCTGGGTTCCAATCCTCCTGCCTCATCCTCCCTCCCAGAGTTCTGGGATGACAGGCATACACTACCACGCCCAACTGCTACGCTCCTTTGGAGAAACAGCTTAGCCCTGACACATAGTACAGACTGAGGACATCAAGTAATCACATAGCCTGAGCTTCCTAAAATAAAGTGAAGGCTCTGGGAATCTCTGAGCCATACACTTGGGCAATAGCATCACAGCATATGAAACAGCGAGCTGACACTTCCAGTGAGCAAAGACTCTGACCAATCTTTCTCTTCCAGCTATCTACTTGTTTTCTCTTCTTTTCTTTTCTTTTCTTTTTTCTTTTCTCTCTCTTTCTTCCTCTCTTTCTTTCAGTACTGGGGACTAAACCCAAGAAGTGCTGAGTTATATCTCCAGCCCTTTTTAACTATTTGACAGTCTCATTAATTTGCCAGGCTGACCTTCAACTTTTTCCCGTAGCCTCCCCAGCGTGGGGATTACAGGCATCTGCCACCACACCCGGTTGGCAAAGATTTTCTGAACACTGACATCAGCTGCACATCTTATCCTATTCAACCCCTGCCTTTGGCTTCCTTCCGCCCTGAGGAGTAACACAAAACCCCCTTACAGATGGGACCTCACGACATGCAAGCACCACCTGAAAGTAAAAAGCTGAAGAGCTACAGTCCCGCTGAGCTATGCTACTACAGGACTGCACTGAGGGAAAATCTCCCAGGGGCAGAACCTCAAGCAGTGTTCCTACACAGCCACACGGCTGTTCTCTGGCCTCAAGCACCCCACTGATTCCTGAATGCTTCCAATGGCTTCGCTGCATGGTCAACATGTGGAAATACACGGCTGGTGACACCGAAGCCTGTGAATGACATGATGATGACTTCGGAAAGCATGCAGGCTGTAAGGTATCTGTGACCTATGTGAATGCTCACCAAAGGGAATTCACTAGAAATAAGATCGCTGGGCTGAGGGTGTAGCTCACCAACGAAGACTTGCCTAGCAGGCGTAAGTTCCATTCCCAGCATGCAATGCAAAAGGAAGAAAGGGGATCATCAACAATCATGTGGGCAAAATTATATACTCTGTGATGCTGTTACTTTTCCCTGCCACTCCAATGGGTGCTTGACCAAGGAGCCCATGAACAAAACTGCCACGTGACAAACATGAAGGCTATTCACTGTTCCACAATGTGAACTTCTTATCCAACCTGACCTAGCTAGCACTCTGGCTGCCAGCCTGACATGCAAAGAGCAGAAATCCACAGTAAGCATCCACACCGGGGCCACCCTCCCCAGCAGACCAGCCAGGAGCTTCACTAGTGAGCTTATTATGAGTTGGTTACACTGAGCCTCTACATGGAGGGTTTTAAAGCATGCAAGTGACAAAAGTTTATGTCACTGGAATATGCTCAGGTTTTTCTCTTAATAATGACTCTGCAAGGGCCACCACCTGTGCAATCACAAAAACGTTTCATCTCTGCTTCATCTATCATCACGGCATCCACACAGCGCTATTTTCTCTCCTTCCTTCCTGTCTGTTTTTTCTTTTTTTTTTGGTGGTACTACAGATTGAACCCAGGGCCTTATGCATGGTAGCAAGTGCTCTACCACTGAGCTACCTCATCAGGCCCACAAAGCATTAATTATTTCTTCTTCTTCCTCTTCTTTTCGGTTCTGGGAACCAAACTCATGACCTCGCACTTGCCAGGCAGTCACTATGCCACTGAGCTATATCCTTGGCCCAGCTTTGATTACTTCTAATCAAGAAACCCTCTTCAGCCAGGTGTGATGGCACATACCCGTAAGCCCAGTCACCTGGGACGCTGAGGCAGGAGAACACAGGGTTGAGGCCAGCCTGGGCACTTTAGTGAGGTTCTGTCTAAAAATAAAAAGTACAAAGGGCTGGGGGTGTAGGTCTGTTGAAGAACAGTTGTCTAGCAAGTATTGGGTCCTGTGTTCAATCCACAGTATAGAAAAGAAGGAAGGAAGGAAGGGAGAGAAGGAGGGGAAGACAAAAGGGGCCCACTCTAACGCAAAGGCGTTATAACACATCCCTGTGAGCATCTGGTCTGGTTAGATATGCCCTCACTTAGGAGCAACTGATCTCCACAAAAGGCAGACTGTCCTGATGCAAATGTGCAGGGTTTCAGGAAGAGTGCAGTGGCAGAACACCTGCTAGCATGCACAAGGCCCTGGGGTCCATCTCCAGCATGGCGGGGAGAGGGGGCGCTCACTTGTGGGGCCAAAGGGAGCTAGACCTCAGAATGGATGGCACTCCGTCTCACAGGACATAGCAGTTTTTCCTCAGTATACACGAGTGATCGGATGCAGGACCTGATACAGATACCTAAATCCACAGATGCTTAAGTCCCTTACATAAAACCACACAGTATTTGCTCAGCACTGTGCACATCCTGCTGATACCTTAATCATCTCTTTTTTGTTTCTGCCCTTTTTTTGACACAGGGTCTCACTGTGTAGTCTAAGCTGGGCCTGAACTCACTATCTAGCCCACGCTGGCCTCAAACTCATAGTGATCCTCATGCCCAGCCTCCTGAGTGCTAGGATTATAGGTTTGTGCCACCACCACACCCGGCTTTTAATTACTGTATCTCTGGAAGACTTAATACCTAACACGACATAAACGCCTTGTAAATGCTTGTTAGACTGCATTGTTCAGGAAATAATGACAAGAAAAAATGCCCAGTGCAGATGCCATCACCACCGCCCTTACAACATAGTGCCTGTCAGCAGAAATGTAACATCTTCTTCCAGCTGGTGGTTGGCTGAGTCCCTCCATGCAGAGCCTGTAGAAGGCAAGCGTATCCGCTGTGAGTCAGGGAGCCTCCCATGGTACTGTCTCCCCACAGCCAGAACACAAGTAGAGCAATGCATGAGTGAATGTGGAATTGGCTCCACAAACAGAATTTTTATTTTACTTTTGTGCAGTGTTAACTTTGTTTGTTTCTTCAGTACTGAGGATTGAACCCAGGGCCTCACACATTAGGGAAGCATTATATAGCTGAGCTACATCCCCAACTTTTTCACGTGTTGGGAATTGAACCCAGGGCTTCACATGTATTAGGCAGGTGCTCTACCACTGAGCAACACCCCCAGTCTCACAGACGGAATCTCTGCTCTCAGGTCTAGGAATTTAATTCCCTAATGCGGCCTTTCTTCAGGAAACACTGGAAATGAGACTGCCACCTAGTCATCGCAGGCTTCATATATCACCAAATCCTTATACCCAGAGACAAAATGAATGGAGGTTAATCTGGCTACAGTGACTGATCCCAAGAACCAAAGAGAAACTGCAGTACAGCTATACAGTTGGGGCAGTTCTAGAGCCTTAGATACTTCTGTGTTACAAAGAAAAGGTTAGGGGCTGGGGATTAAGCTCAGCAGCACAGCGCCTGCCTGGCAAGCGCAACGTTATGAGTTTGATTCCTGGCACCGGAAGAAAAACAAAAACAAACAAACAAACAAACAAACGAAAAAAGAAAAGGTTAATGGGAACTTATAACTGAAAAAACAGAGGAATGGAATAGTTAGACCCTCTGGGAATGAAGGTTTGGGTTACTCCATCAGGTACAGAACCCAGAACAGATAATGTTCTGGCTAACGGGAAAGGAAGGACAGAATCAGCAGTTGATGCAACCATGGATATCAAGCACAGAAACAAGAGCAGTGGTAGTTTTACATGTTTTTTCTTTGCTTGCATCATGTGTTTGTTCTTATGCACGTGTTTGCATAAACTAGCCAGTCACTTCAAGCTTCTCTACATGTGTATTACATACAAGTACTAAAGACTGAGTTTATATGTGTGTGTGTATGCATGTGCACACATGCAGTGCTGGAGACTGAACCCCGGGCCTTTGCAGTAACCTACATCCTTCATTTTATCTTGAGAAAGGGTCTTCGTAAGTAGCAAAGTTACCCAGGCTGGGCTCAAACTTCTGATCCTCCAGTCTCAGCCTCCCAAAGTGTTAGGATTATAGGCAAGCGCAACAACTAGCTATTTGTGTGTGGGGGTTCCATCTTGTTATGTCGCTCAGGCCAAGCTAGCCTCGGCTGGCTTCAAACTTGAGATCTTCCTGCCTCAGCTTCCAGAGTGCTAGGATTACAGACATGCTCCACTGCACTCAGCTATAATTTAGTCTTGAAGTAAAAACAGTCGCTGACAACATGACTAAGTTGGAAGAGTAATTAGTATGGCCTGTGATGGTGTTACATCTACTGGGACTATGCATCCTCTCACTTTAGGGAAGAGTTACAACTTTTTATTTTCTTCACTACAAATATAGACTTGTTTTATTACTATACAGGACTTAAAGTATGTGTAGAAGGGTACATATGAGTATCTGGCTGTGCCAGTGAGATGTTTATTCATCTCAGCTAAAACTTCCCCTCCAACACTTGGTATGGAATACACTGGTTTCTTTCGTCATTCCCTTTACCCTGAACCTCTTAGGTTTTGCCAGAGGGGACTAGAGGGACACTGAAGAAAGAGAAATTTCCACTGGATCCCACTGATGTATGATGGGTCATCAGGACGGGGTGAGAACATCTCATTGTGTTCTGCCATACCATGTGCCTAGGACATACCACCCCTAGGCAACCTCAGTCCCTGTTTGTCACCACCATCCCCTGGCCCTTCTAATGTGCATACCAGACATTCAAAGGAATTCAAGTAACAGAAGCACATCACCACATTCCTCCTCCTGCTGCTGCTGCTGCTGCTGCTGCTGCTACTTCTTCTTCCTCCTCCTCCTTTTCCCTCCCCTTCCTCTCCTCTCCCTTCTTCCAGCACTAAGGATTGAACCCAGGGCCTATGCACTCAGCTACATTCCCAAACTATTTTCTATTTTGAGACAAGGTCTTGCTAAGTCACTAAGTTGCCTAGGCTGGGATTGAACTTAAAATCCTCTTGCCTCAGCCTCCCTAAGATTACAAGTATGCAGCACCACACTTGGCACATGTATGTTTCATGTATAGTTTCCTGTATCCCTCATTTTTTATTTTTTACTTTTTATTTTTAGGAGCACATGTTTGCCATACATAATGATTACCTTAATCATGGGTCATTTGTACATCCATGTAATACCTCCTGGTTCTTCTTACTTCCCTTTCTCTTCCTTCCTGTTTCCTTCATGATCCAGTCATGGTGCATTCTAGGAGGCAAGCTGCGTCTGATCCAACTCACACTGTACATCTGCTCGCAGTGAGCCTAGATCCTGTACCCCTGCTGCCCACACCTCGGGCATGGAGTGCTGCCCAATTCCTGCACATATTGGCCCAGCTTTAGGTAGCCTGTGCTGTGGAGTACTGCTCATACTCATCTGGTGACTGTAGCCCAGCTCATGCTCAGAGGAAAACAGGAAGTTTCTCTACTTTTCATGAACTACACCTGTACTACGGACAATACACCCTAAGAGGACTTCCACGACCTCCACTTTCTGGTATTTATATGACCTTGAGTAATTCCCTCTCCTTCAGGGTATCCAAGACTTGTGATTTCTTTCCAGCCAAGAGAATATGGCATGGGGGTTAGAGATTTAGCTCAGCGGCACAGCGCCTGCCTGACAAGCGTGAGGCCGTGAGTTCTATTTCCGGTACCAGAAAAAAATTTTAAAAATTAAAAAAAAAAAGAGAATATGGCAAATATGAAGGATTCTGCAGATGTCATTAAGGTTCCAAGTAAGTTGGTTTTGAGTTAATCAGGTGGAAAGTTTGTTTGTCTGTCTGTCTGTTTGGCAACACAGGATTGAACCCAGGGCCTTTATACGTGGTAGGCACTCTAGTACTGAGATATGTCCCCAGCCAGTAGGTTTTGTTTTTCTTAGTTTTTGGTTTGTTTGTTTTGTTTTTTCAGTACTTGGGACTAAACGCGGGGCCTCTGACTCAGCTGCATCCCCAGCCCTTTTTTTTATTTTGAGACAAGGTCTCACTAGTTTGCTGAGGCTGTGGCTGAACTTGTGATCCTCCTGCCAAGTAGCTGGGATTATAGGCATGCACCTTCACAATCTACTCGAAGTTTTTAAAGATCAATTAGACCTCTGAAGTACAGATTCTGGTAGCTGACTTATTGAAGGAAGAGACCAAGCAACAAAAATTACAGGTACTCTCTCTTAAGAGCTGAGGCAGGCTCCACTGACAAGTAACAAGTCCTATAAACACAAAGAAATGAATTTTGCCAACGACCTGACTGAGGATGGAGACAGACTCTTCCTTAGCTAAGCCACATGGGAACAAACCCTACCAAAACCCTGGCTGCCCTCAGGTGATCCTGAGCAGAAACCCTACATGATCCACAACTGATCTTGTGACCCAAAGTAACTACGAGATAAATCTGTTACTTTAAACTGCAAAATTTGGTAAAATTTGTTAGGCACCAACAGATAAATATACACGTTTTTAACTTATTTATTTTTGGCTTTTTGAGACAGAGTCTCACTTTGCAGTTCAGGCTGGCGTTGAGCTCACTTTGTAGCCCAGGCTGGTCTCGAACTCGCAAGGATCCTCCTCCCTCAGCCTCCTGAGTGTTGGGATTACAGGCATGCGCCACCATGCCCGGCTACACATGTTTTCTAATCAAGTCTGAATCCCTCCCTTGGTTGGGGTAGGTATTCTTTTGTGTCTAGCACCTTTTATTCAAAATGTCAGCTACACCTAAGGGGATAGAATGCTTGCCTGGAAAGTACAGGGCCCTGAATTCTATCTCTAGCAAAACAAACAAAATATACTAGTGAGTTCATCTATACTGTGGCATCTACTATTAATGTATTCCTTCTATTTGCTATAGAGCAGTGATGGCAAACCTTTTTAGAGCTCTCAATGATACAAACAGCCTATTGTGGCACGCGTGCCATAGGTTCACCACCACTGCTATAGAGGAGTCCAGTAATAGAAGTATACCACAATTTACCTATTCTGTTGATCCATATTTGGCTGTTTCTAATTAAGGTAAGGACTATTTCAAATAACAGTGATAAAACACTTTTACTTTTTTTTTTTGAGACAAAGTCTTGCTATGCAGTCTAGGCTGGCCTTGAACTCACTATGTTGCCCAGGCTGGCCTTCCAAGTGCCAGGATTACAGCCATGTGCTAGCATGCCTGGTTAAATACCTTTACTTTTATATTAATGCACACTTCACCCATTAGTGTAATGTTATAGAGTATTCATATGCACAAAATTAATAGCTATAGTCAATAGCTCAAATTCTTGCTCCAGTAAACTCTGCTGCCAGCGGTATGTGTGCACCCTTACCAGCCTTATCTTCAGGACCCTCATCAGCTTTATCTTCAGAAACTTCTCATCAATTTTTTCTGTAAGTCCAGATAGCTTATTGGGACCCCTAAGAGGTGAATACAGAAGGTGGTACGGATCCCTTCAAAGGGTCTCTTCAAAGCTCTTTACCAGGGCACACTGGCAGCGGAGTGTCCTGGTCTTTTACCTATGGAGTAATTCCAAACTCCTAGACAAGTTAGTGTCTATAAGGAGCTGCACAGGACCAGTTACTCCCGGAACTAGAACTGGAACATTACCGCAGGGAAATGGAGTCCTAGTTTGGATAGCAAGAACCCCAAAATGGACTGAAAACCACATAAAGAGGCTTTGACTCTATTTAGGAACATAAACATTTCCTATGATAGATAATATAAATGAATGTTCACAAAGGATTTATTTTTCAATGTTCAATTGTTGACTCTCATTAATTCCTTGAATTAATTTCCTATTCATGAAAAAAAAATATATTTATACTATCTTTCTTTGGCTGGGGGAGGGAGCAGTTACTAGGAATTAAACCCAGGGCCTTAGCCAGGCATGGTGGCACACACCTGTAATCCCAGCACTTGGCAGGCTGAGGCAGGAGGATCACCATGAGTTTGAGGCAAACCTGGACTACATAGTGAGTTCAAGGCCAGCGTGAACTACATAGCGAGACCCTGTCTCAAAAAAAATCAATCAGGGGCTGGGGATTTAGCTCAGCAGCACAGCGCCTGCCTGGCAAGCTCAAGGTCGAGAGTTCGATTCCCAGTACCAGAAAAAAAAAATTTCAATCAATCAATCAATCAATCCAGGGCCTTCACACTAAGCTACATCCCAGTCCTTTTTTTTTTTTTTTTTTTTGAGACAGGGTCTCACTACATCACTGTTGACTCAGCTGGGCTCAAATTTACACTCCTTCTCCCACAGCCACCCAGACTGCTGGGATTATAGGTCTGTGCCCCTGCGCCTGGCTTACTAAACTCAGTTATATCATTTGACCAGCTGTCACTCATTCTCCTGTCAGTTATATACTGAAGATCAGATATATTCTCCCAAAGAAAAACACTACATTGTCTGCACTGTCAAACCTAGGGTTAATACAGATGCCCTCCTCTCAGTGTAGAAATGTAACGTAAGTAGCCAATACACACTGAAGCTTTCTTTACCTCCCATTCTCTTTCCTTTTAACACAGCTAATTCCTATGCTCTGTCTTTTGGTCTCAGCTTAAATAGAATGCACTTTTCTTACGTTCACTGACTCCCATCTACCAACAGCATATGTAATATTTTACTTCTAAAACTCTGATCAATTTGTTCTAATAGTTATTATTTGCTATTAATCATATGCTTACTCTCTTTGCTAATTTATAAGTTCTCTAAGGACATCCCTAAGTTGAATTTTGTTCACTGTTCTTAATCAGGCATGGTTATTCATCACTACACAGGAAATATAAGTGATGGAAAAACACTTAAATACACTATGAAAACACAAACACACACATCAAAATGTGTGACCTTATTGAAGAATATATGACTCTTCAAAAAGTCAATACAACAGAAAGACAATGGTGACTGCTCCAGGTTCAAAGACCCTAATGGATATTAAAACTTTTCAATACAAGAACTTTACAGTAAGGTAGGCTTGAAGTAATTCCAGCACTCAGGAAGCTGAGGCAGGAAGATCAAGACTTCAAGGCCAAAAAAAAAAAAAAAAAAAGATTTCAAGGTCAACATGGTCTACATCACTGGTGGCAAACCTATGGCTCTTGTGCCACAGCTGGCTAATTATCATTAAAAGCTCTAAAAGATAGTCTCAAAGAAAAAAAAGAAAGAAAAGAAATGGGAAGGGATCTTAGATCCAAAAACACCCAAAAGCCTACTTGGGAACAATGTGCAAACTTTTTATTTTATATAAAGTACATATTACACAATTTTGCTGTGTTTAGGTGGTTCAAGGGATTGAACCCAGGGCCTTGAGCATGCTAAGCAAGCACTCCACCACTGAGCTACATTCCCAGTTCTAACATTCTTTTCTTTTCTTTTTTTTTTTTTTTTTTTTTTTTGTACCAGGAATCAAACTCAGATTGCCAGGCAGGCGCGGTGCCTGCTGAGCTACATCCCCGGGGCCCCTCATGTTATTTTCTTGGTTGAAATATTAGTATTGTTTTAATGGGCCAATATCCTCATCTTTAGGTGATGTATTACCAATTATGTAGAAGTATCATGCCTGCAATGTTCAATTTACTCTTAAATAGTTCATAAAAATGCATTTTATTTAACTTTTAAAATTTTTATGAGTACATGTTGGCAGTATATAATGATTACATTCATCGCGGGAGGTTGCTACAAGGGGGACATAACAAAATACATTTTTTTTAGGAGAGAAAGCAACTGTTTAATTCGGCTAAGTGTAGTAACAGCCTAACAAAGCCTCCGTGCTTAACTCCTGGAGGTCTGTTTTAAAAGTCTGTGTAAGTGTGCGTGTGTGTGAGTGTGTGTGTGAGAATGTGAGTGTGCGTGTGTGCGTGTGCGTGTGTGTGTGTGGTTACGGACCGACTTGCTTCAAATAAAAATACCTCAGCTTTAGCTGGGCGTGGCACACGCCTGTAATCCCCGCACTCTGAAAGGCTGAGGCAGGAAGATGGAAGTTGGAGCTCAGCCCGGGCAATTTAGGGATTTAGCCAGACTTTGTCTCAAAAAAGGAGGGGGGTGGGGCGGGCGTGTAGCTCATTCCAAAGGCCCTGGGTTTAATCCTTCATACGGAGGTGGAGACCAAAAAAGTTAGTACTGGGCTCAGGGTGTAGTGTAGTGATGGAGCGCGGTTGCTTTGCATACTTTCCATTCTCATTCTCTCCCTCTCTCCCTCTCTCCCTCTCTCTCTGGCTTTCTCTCTTCTTGTCTTCAACAGTAAGACCCATTTTGGGTTTACATGCAGATCTATGCACCCGAAGACACCTAAGAATCTTGCAAGCTCTCTACCATGAAACGCAGCCCCAGCATCTAGGAATGCATCTTTGCATCTTTATCTTTCTAGCGGAATACCATGTGTCACCAATAAATACGCGACGCACAAAGAAAGCGAAAATCTCAGATGAAACATTCTTCTGCATTTTTTTTTAAAAAAAAAGGAATAAGAGCCCCCAACCCCCGACCCATCTTTCACCCAGTGGTCACCTGCACGCGCGGAAACCTTCGGGTCCCCGAAGCTGGAGGACGCAGTGTCTTAAGTCAGCGTGATCCCAGAGGCTGGGGATAAAAATCCAGCAAGGTTACTGCGGAGGCTTTGAAGAGGGGTGTGCACCGTGCATGCAGACTGCAGGGCGAGCGCCGACGACCCTTCCCGACCCGGCACCTGCAGGGGACGCACGGCCCGAGTGGCCTCTCGGACACGGCCACGCCGGGGGTCTCGGGGATGGGCGCGCCGGGCCTCTCGGAAGAGGTCTTTCGGGGGCTCGGGCCCAACTCGCCCTTTCCCCATCCCCTTCTACGGCCGGTGCATCCCCGTCACCCCGCCTCACCGAAGCCGGGTCGAGACCGACCACCTCCGAGTAAGGTCTCGGGTGACCAGAGCCCGAAAAGAAGCGGGGGACCGCTGACGTTACTTCCGCTTCCGCTGGGGCATCAGCCACGTTGGACCCCTCCAGGGAGAGCAATTCCAATTCCCTCCCTCGTGGGTGCAGGTGGACCCCATCATGGGCTCATCCAGCGGAGCCGAGGCAGAAAGAAGCCCTGAGGCAGAGGCTCAGCTTAGAACCGCTTCTCGGAGCGGGGGATAAGGGCGGGGCAGGGGGCGGAACCCAGAGGGGGGCGGAACCCAAGTCGGGGAGGAGCCCACCGCCGGGGGCGGAGTCTGAGGTGGGACCACGCCCCGCGCGCGGTGGGACTGGAGAAACCAGACCGGCAAGGCTGGGGGTGGGGAGGCGCGCCTAGAACGCTCACAAAAGCCTTTATGCCTGCCTCTGCCCGCGTTCCTAGTGCTCTGTAATGATTTGCCGTGCTCGTAAATCTACCAATCCGTGCGACGCTGTCTCCTCCACCCCACCGTTGCTGTATTTAGACTGTTCTTTCAGCCTTTTTTATGTCTCTCTATACCATGCTGAGATTTTCATCGTCGATTTTATTGTGTTTGGAACCTAAACGATGCTTTTGGTAAATCCTGAATTTTTTTCTTCTGCGGATGTGTAGTTTTCTTTATTTTTGTCAGGAACTTTTGTTCTTTTTGTTAAAAGGATATACAACTGAGTCTAGTAGTTAAAAAAAAGAAAAACCAAATTCAAGCAGTAGAAATGAGTGTACGTGGAAAACTAATCTTCTCCCCAGTCCCACTCCCAGGAGTTTGAGTCTAGAAATGTTCTCTCCATTTATAAGCATAAATGTTTCTCATTTTAAACAAGCAGTATTAGTAAGAGGTTCTTGAAATATATGGTGAGGAAGAGCAGAATGGGCATACAAAGAAAGGATGGTAAGAGACAGGGCAGGAGCCAGGGGAGTGGAAGGGTGGATGAAAGAGGGGAAAGACTGAGGCTGCACAAAAGGAGCTGCAGTTTTCTTCCCGCCCTCTCTTGCAGTCGTCCTTTGTATGTGTGGGAATGTTATGAATAGAAGAGGAAAAAATGGGAAGGGCGAAAGGAGTGAGGAGAGACTTAGCCACTGGGAATGTGGAACCCCATTCATGCATTACTTGAATAAATTTCTTTGTATTGTTAAAGATAAAAAACGTATGTAGGATCATATTATTGAACGTGTGGTTTTCATTGCTTAGAAGTTAACCATACGAACTAAATAAAGCCTCCCCTCCTAGGTTGCAAATCAGCAATGATAACATTCTTCGATTGTGCCGCAGTGAAAAATTTCTTTTCTCCGGGAATTATGTTCGAGGTCAGCCTGGGCAACTTGTCAAGAACCTGTCTCAAAGTAAGATTTTTTTTTTTTAAAGGGGCGAGGTGGTTAAGGATGTAGTTTACCGTTAGAGCGCTGGCCTAGCGCGCCAAAGGCTGGGTAGGGGTGGGGTCTCCATCCTCTCGAACCGCCAAAGAGAAAGAGTAAATCCTCTTTAAGCTTTAGATTATATACAGATTTCCCTAGATGGTTTTTTTTTTTACCCCTGAACTCTATATTACCCACACACACACCCCCATGCCTTGAGCGTGCTTGGCAAGCGCTGTACCGCTGACCCACACTTCCAGCCCTGTACTACTTTTAAAAACATTTAAATCACATGTGTGTTGGCACGTGGTATGGGACAGTGGCTCCAATTTCATTTTTGTCCAGAAAGATGACCGATTGTTGTTTATTTGTAAACTACACTTGACCTGAAAGTTTGATACCTGTGTTGATTAAACAAAGAATTTTTGTATGTACTTACAGATTTGAAATTACATGTTGATTAAACAATTGATTTTTATTTTTTTTTATTTTTTATTTTTTTACTGCCAGGAATCGAACTCAGGACCTTGCACTTGCCAGGCAAGTACTGAGCCATTGAGTTGAATCCCCATCCCAACAACTGATTGTTATATATATTTGTATCTGTTTTTAGGATTCCTGTACAATAATATATTTACTTATGTCGGTAGCAAACTTTTGTTTTGTTTTGTTTTTCTTGTTTTATTTGTTCTTGTGGTGCCGAGGCTTGTAACCCAGGGCTTCTCACCTGCTAGGCAAACATTCAGCACTCAACTAAACCCTCAGTCCAGTCCTATACCTTTTAGAGTCAATTAGTTTTAACTTAAATTTTAATACTGAGCAATAAAGACGTACTACTAGCTTTAAATTTTAATACTGAGCAATAAAGACGTACTACTAGCTAATATTTGTTACATATTACTGTTCTAGGTGCCTCAAGATAGACATTCAATGTTTTATATGTTCCCAATGGTACAGGTAGTATCATGATTTTCTCTTTTGTTTCTATTTATTTAAATATTATTTGCATTCCAGGACAGGCATGGTGGCACTTGCCCTAATCCCAGCCCTCAGGAGGCTGAGGCAGGAGGATCACCATGAGCTTGAGGCCAGCCTAGGCTAAATAGTGAGTTCAAGGCCAGCCTGAACTACACAGGGAGGTCCTGTCTCAAAAAAATTGCATTCCATAAAAATTCATCCAACAAAACCATACATGCAATAATTTGGGGGACATTCAGAGTCTTGTGTAACATTACAATTTTAGGACTATTTCTTGATCCCAAAAGAACCCTATGGGGAAACAACATTAAACTTACGTACGTGTGTGTGTGTGTGTGTGTGTGTGTGTGTGTGTGTGTTACTGAGTACTGAATTCAGGGCCTTCCTGCTAAATTACATCCCCAGCCCTTTTTCTTTTTTTTAAATTTTGTGACAAGGTCTCCCTAAATTGTTAAGTTGTCCAGGCTGGGTTCAAATTTAAGATCCTCCTACCTCAGTCTTCCAGAGTCCTTTTATACATTTGGGTTTGCCTTCTTTTATACATTTCATATAAATGAAATCATTTAATCTTTGTGAATACCTCTTCAATTTAGCATGTTTTGCAAAGCTCATTGGTGTTGTAAGCTCTATTATTCCATTTACTGCTGAATAATATTCCATTGCAGATATGTGCCTTGTTTCATTATTTATTCATTAGATGATGGACATTGGGTCCAACTTTTGCTGTATAAAGAGTAATGCTGTGGCATGCCTGTAACCCCAGCATTCAAGAAGCTGAGGCAGGATCACTGTGACTTTGAGGCCAGCCTGGACTACAAAATGAGTTCAAAGCCAGCCTGAACTGCATAGCAAAACCCTGTCTCAAAAAGACAAAAAGAAAAAAAAAAGAATAATTCTCCAGGCATGGTGGTGACCATCTGTAGTCCCAGTTACCTGGGAAGCTGAGAGAAGAGAATCATGATGTTGAGGCAATCTTGGACTACGTAGGAAGACCTCATCTCAAAAGAACAAAAAACAAACAGAATAATGCTTCTATGAAAATTCACATATATGTTTTGTTGAGTACAGGTTTGTACTTTACTGAGTATATACCTAGGAGTAGAATTGCTGGGTCATATAATAACATGTAAGAATTTGAAGAACTACCAAACTGCTTTCCAAAGTGGCTCTATCATTTTACATTCCCCCCAGAAATCTATGATGGTTCCAATTCTTCCACATTGTTACTAATACCAATAATAGTCTCTTTCCTGATTTTATCCATCCTAAGAGTGTGAAGTGATATGTGACTGTGATTTGGATTTGGATTTCTCTGCTGACTAGTGAAGTTAATCATCTTTTCTTTTCTTTTCTTTTCTCTTTCCCTCTTTGGTACTGGGGTACCAAAGATTCAAACCCCCATCACACTGAGCTACATCCCCAACCCTTTTTGTTCTGTGATGGGGTTTCACTAAGTCACCAAGTTGCCAAGGTCGGACTCAAACTTGTTTTTGTTTTTGTTTTGAGACAGGCTCTTGCATTATAGTGCAGGCTAGCTTTGAACTCACTATTTAGCCGAGGCTGGCTTTAAACTCAAGACAATCCTCCTGCCTCAGCCTCCTGAGTAATGGAATTACCGGCATGCACCACCATGCCCAAATTGGGCTCAAACTTGTGATCCTCCTGCCTCAGCCTTCCAGAGCCCTGGAATTATAGGTACATGCAACCACACCTGGAAATTGACCATATTTTCATATACTCGTTGCCTGTTTGTACATTTACTTGGGAGAAATCGATGACCAAATCCTTTGTCCTTTCAAAAATTAGATTGTCTTTTTATTGTTGAGTTGTAGTTCTTTACATACTATGACTACAAGGCCCTTATCACTAATATGATTTGGAAATAGTTTCTCCCATTCCATGGGTCTTTCTCTCTCTCTCTCTCTCTCTCTCTCTCTCTCTCTCTCTCTCTGTCTGTCTGTCTCTCTCTGCTTTTTTCTTGCTGTACTGGGGTTCCAACCCAGGATCTCATACATGCTA
>NW_004955495.1:1144904-1146940 GCF_000276665.1 Chinchilla lanigera
AGGACCAAGGTAGGGGTCACAGACCCTGGCTGTACCTTGTCTGTAAAGCGTCATGGCTTCCTCGATGTGAGGCACCCCTCCTACTGGGGATAATGCCCTAATGTAGGGAGTCTCCCTTGTGCCAGTTTTGCCAAACACCAAGTGCCTACACGCGATAGCATGATCCCCAAGGAACAGTTGCCCCTCTGGTCCCAGAACTTTATGACACAGATTGGGACCTCGAACAGTCTAATAGCCTCAAATAGCCAGTTTGACTCTGGCCCGTGGTTCCTATTCTGGAACTGATTCTGAGCTTAGTTGCCCTTTGCTCTATGAGGGCTGGGATGGACAGATAGATAGACTGACTGATTGATTTTTGTGGTACTGTAAAGGAACCCAGGGCCTTTCCACTGAACTACATCTCCACCCCTTTTAATTTTGAGACAGACTATTTCTGAGTCACTAAGTTGCCTAGGTTGGGCCAGAACTTGCAATTCTCCTGGCTCATCCTCCCGCAGAACTGGAATCACAGGTGTGCACCATCATACTGGTTCAGGGCTGGGTTTTTTGCTACTCTAGGTCCAGGCCAAGTGATACCGGAAGTGGCAAATTTGGTGTATTTACTGCTGCTTTGGTGTGTGTGTATGTGGGTGTTGTGGTGCAGGGGATCCAATCCAAGGCCTCAAGCACCCTGGGCAAGTGCTCTATCTCTGAGCTACATCTGCAGCTCTGGTGATATTTCGTTACTTTTAAAACAGATTTTTTCTTTTCAAATTTTTTTCTTGTTTCCTAGTTGTTACTTTAAAATATGATCTTTTCCTTCAATTTACCTGGTACTATGCACTTTTTTGAGAGGGTACCAGAAATCCAACTCATGACCTCATGCTTGCCAGGCAGGGGATGCACCACTGTACTAAATCCCCAGCCCCATATACTTTGTATATTCCTCAAATAGCTGCTTTATGTATCCTTTTTTGGGGGGGTGGGGGGTGGAGGGGGAAGTACTGAGACCTGAACGGGAGATCTGGTGCTTGCCAGGCGCTGTGCCGCTGAGCTATATCCCTGGCCCTCCCTGTATTCCTATTATTTTGTTTGTTTGTTTGTGGTAGGGTCTCACTATGAATTTCAGTCTCCCTTTGTACTCACTGTGTAGCCCAGGCTAGCCTCAAACTCATGACAGTCCTCCTCCCTCAGCCTCCCAAGGTGCTGGGATTACAGGTGTGCGCCACCATGCCCCACTTAGCTCTGTGTATTCTGTCTGATTTTTTTCTTTTCTTTTTTTTTCTTTTTTTATGGTACTGGGGATTAAACCCATTGTCTTCACACTGAACTACAATCCCCAGCCCTTTTTATTTTATTTTGAGACAAGGTCTCACTAAGTCATCAAGTTGCCCGGGCTGGGCTGGAATTTGTGATCCTGCTGCCTCAGCTTCCCAGCATACTGGGATTAGAAGTGTATACCACCACACCCAGATCTCTCCACATTTTCTGAGTTCAGTGAGACTGACAGGAAAAATTGTGCTTGCTTCATCTTTCCTCAAACTAGAAGCAATTTTGCCTAGTTTTCAAAATTAATTTTAAAAATCATGAACTGGACTTGGTGTGCATTATGTAGTTCCAGCTACTCAGGAAGCTGAGGCAGGGGTATTGCTTGATCCCAGTCATTTGAAGTCAGCCTGGGAAACATAGTGAAACCTTGTCAATAAATAAATAAGCATCTTTTCTATGTCTGGTTTTTTATTGTTGTTGTTTTCATTGTTTTGTTTTAGGGATTTTTTGAGACAATGTCTCACTGGGCAGTCCAGGCTGGTTTTGAATTCACTGTGTAGTCTTGGCTGTCCTCAGTCTCATGGTGATCCTCCTGCCTCAGCCTCTTGAATGCTGGGATTACAAGTGTGCACCACCACACCCAGTTCTGTGTCTGGTTTCTTTTGCAACACTATATTTATGAGATTTATCCATCTAATCTCGTACATCTGAATAGAAGGCACAACTGGGAGATTACTGTGACTATTTTCCTCTGGTACATTTTTTTTTTTTTTTTTTTTTTTTTTTTT
>NW_004955495.1:1147040-1222564 GCF_000276665.1 Chinchilla lanigera
TTTTTTTTGGTTTTTCTCCAGTACCGGGAACCGAACTCACGACCTTGCACTTGCCAGGCAGGCACTTTTGCCGCTGAGCTAAATCCCCAGCCCCTCCTCTGGTACATTTTTGTATAATCTCCTCCTGCTGAGTGTAGGTGGGTTTTACAATTTCCTTGTAATCAAGAGAGTAGGACAAAAGTGATGAATGTCACTCCTTTGGTTATGTTATGTGGCAACAACAAAGACTTTTACAGATGACATTAAGGTCCCTAATCATTAGACTCTGAATTAATCAGATAGGAGACAATCCTGGGCATGGCCTGACCCAATCAGGTGAGCCCTTAAAAGCGGGTGTAGGGATCAGAAAATCAGCGCAGCAAGTTCAGTCTTTCTGTTGCTAGCTTTTACTTCCCCCTTGGAGACAGGATCTCAGTCTGCTGCCCAGACTGGCCCCCAGCCGCCTGCTTCAGGCAGTCGCTGGGATTAAAGGCATGCCCTGTCGTGCCCAGCTTCTGTTACTGGCTTTGATGAAATAAGCAGCCCAGAATTCCACAGCCACACAGAAATACGTTTTGCCAACAGTCTGAGGGAGATTAGAAAGAAATCCTTTATTGTTTGAGCCTCAAGATTAGAATGTGGGACTAGGGTGTAGCTCTAGGCACACCGCAGATAGAATTCACACCCCCTATTCACCAGGTTCCACTTGTTCACCTGGGGCCAGCCTAGGTCTACCCGTGTCTTGGGCTTCTTTGTTTTTGTTTTTCAGCGCTGGGGCTGGAACCCAGGGCCTTCGCTACCAGTGTCAGGGCAATTGCACAAAGCCCTGGATCTGATCCAGCACTGCAGAGGAAAGGGGAGAGAAAAAAAGATGAGATTGTAGCCTGCTCAATGTATAATTTTACCCTTATGGTATCCTTAGCAGAGAATCTGACTAAACCATGCCCACATTTCCAGCCTATAGAGACCATGAATAAATTACTGTTTTGTTTGCAGTGCTGAGGATCAAATCCAAGGCCTCCCACATGCTAGGCAAATCTTCCACCACTGAGCCACATCCCCAGCCCAGTGTGTTATTTTAAGCCACCAAGTTGGTGGCATCCACAGAAAACTATTACAGTCTGTAAACTATTGTTTTTCTTTGCCTAAGAATGCTTCATTAAATAAGGATAATTTAATTTTTCCTCCCTTGAGGGTAATTTGGATTTTGTTTTCACTGAAAGATATTTTCAAATCAAGCTCCTATAAATAATCTCTGTCTTAATGAACATGGATTTTGTTGTATAGGCTGTACATATGTTTGCATTCGTTGGAAAATGTCAAGAGCTTTTTCGAATTATATTCCAAGAGGCTAGGAGTGTAGCTCAGTGGTAAAGCACATGCTTAGCATGTGTGAGACCCTAAATTCAATGCCCTGCACACACATAAGCACATACACATAAGCAAGCAAGCATGTGCACACACACACACACACACACACACACACACCACGCGAGGGGGGAAAAAAACCGCACAAGGTCAGCAAGAAACAAAATGAAAGGAGAGAAGAGACCTCCCACTGGAAGAGAATTTAGGGAGTCGGGTGTGGTGGCACACACCTGTAATCCCAGCACTCGGGCAGCCTGAGGCAGACTGCAGGTTTGAGCCCAGCCTGGGCAATTTAATAACTTAATGAAGTCCTGTCTCAAAACAAAAATTAAAACAGTTTGTGAATGGAATCCCCAGTAACACACACACACACACACACACACACACGCAAAGGGGAGATGTCGCTGTGGCGGTCACATTACATGACTGGTAGCAAGGCACACCGCAGATAGAATTCACACCCCCTATTCACCAGGTTCCGCTTGTTCACCTGGGGCCAGCCTAGGTCTACCCGTGTCTTGGGGCTTCTTTGTTTTTGTTTTTCAGCGCTGGGGCTGGAACCCAGGGCCTTCGCTACCTAGGCGAGTGTTCTACCACTGAGCCACACCCCCTCCAGGGTTTCTATCGGTCAGTCCTGGTGGTCGAGTGAGTCTGTCTGCTCGTGCACTGGTCTGGCCTGTCCTCAGAGCTGTGGACTTAGCCTTGTGTTTTACGGTTTGATTCTGGACCAGTTTACATGTTTGACTGGTATATTCATCAGGAACTAGGTGACAGGCAGGCACATGGAAAAGCTTTTATTTTTATTTAACCTGTGATCAATTCTTTTAGTCAAATATTTTACATCCTCTTTTTCTTTTAACCAAGTCTTCCAAATCTAGTATTCTGAGATTATTTTACATTTATAACATGCCTCGATCTGGACTGGCCACATTTCAAGTGCCTCACAGCCACGTGTGACTTGTAGTCAATATGGATGTATCTTTTGGCTGTTGGGCATTCTGGACATTGTCTTCACCTTAGGTGTGATTTTATGGCAAGGTGACATCACTGCTGGTGAGAAAAGCTTTCCTAAGTATCAGCTGGTGAGCTCCTCACCATTCCCCGCAGCCCTGCGGTCCTTCGCGCCAGCTACATGGCGCCCTCGCCCCGCCCCCTCCCCGTGGCGCCGCCCCTCCCCGTGGCCCCGCCCCCCGCTGTGGTGTCACTCATGGCTGTCTTAAGGCTATTCTCGGCCAGTTTCTCTCCGGCCCCAGCGGTTAACCAGTTCCTAGGTTTTGTTCACCAAAAACACCCCGAATTTGACCGTCCCCCCGGGACTGAACCGCGGAGTGCTCCCCGTAACCCGGCCGAGACCGGAAGTGACGTCGCGACGTCTCTGGCCGCTTCCGCCGCGGGCTACGCGGGTCAAAGGGCAGCTTCTCTGGGCTGGGTAGGTGGGTTCTTTCTTTGAGATGCTTGCGTGAAGCCACGGGCTCGGGTGTGGCTGGGAGGCGACAAAAAACAGGTCTGACCGCTGGAGCCGCGGGCCCCTCAGGCTGGACCGGGTCAGAGGGGCCACTAGAGGCCTCGAGAAGCTGGGATGGCAGTGTCGCTGCGCTTTCTGTGTCACCCCCGCCCGGGCCCCTGGGCTCGCCTCCTGCAAAGCCTCCCAGAGCATCGGGTGCAGCGGCTCGTAGAGCGTTTACCTAGCATGCATGAGACCGTGGGTTCCACCCAGCAATGCCAAAAAAAAAAAAAAAAGAAGAAGAAAAAAAAAATCCCTCCTGAGAACCTTTCTGAATTTTTTTTCAGAGAGGACACAAATTTTCCCGAGTCTAATCACGTTGAATCTGGCGTGCGTCCCCCAACCTCAAGGAGCTGACAATTCCAGCCCATTCTGGTGAGCACTGGGTGAGAGGCGGCTGGAGAGGGTCCCTCCTAACTGTTCTCATGCAAACAATTTCACTTTGTCTTTGCAAGTCCTATATTTATGTCTGCGCATGATGGTAATGTAAGAAGGTGAAGATCACTTGCCAGGTGCTGGGGTGGGAGTGTTTTCCTGTGTGCATACTATAATAAACAGTCGTAGACCTCAAGTGTTTCTACTAAAAAAAACTAAACAGCCGGCGTGGTGGCACACGCCTGTAATCCCAGCACTCGGGAGGTTAAGGCAGGAGGATCGTTGTAAGTTCGAGACCAGCCTGGGCTACAAAGTGAGCTCAAGGCCAGCCTGAACTGCATAGTGAGACCCTGTCTCAAAATGACAAAGAAAAAAAGAAAAAAAAAACAAAACTAAATAATACTCAACTGTTTCTTTTATCTGCGGTTCCTAGGCCTATACACGCCACCCCTCCAGTTCAAAACGGGTGCCTCATGCCAGGCGTGGTGGCTGCATATCTGTACTCCCAGTACTGAGAAGGCTGAGGCAGGAAGATCACCGCAAGCCAGAGGTTGGCCTAAACTACATAGAGAGACCCTGTCTCCAAAACAAATTTGGAACCTCCAGAAAGAGAGAACAAGCTAGCAGAGGCTTTATTAGACTTTTGTACTCCGTTTAGTGTGCGTACTGGGCAAGTGCCCAACCACTGATCTATATCCTTACCCCACAACTCTGTGAATAATGGAATTCACTACTAACAGAATTGTCGGATTGTTTTTCCTCGCACATTTTTCTTTTGAAAATTCTGTAACCTACAGGTAACTTGAACACCTGTAACAATGAATACCCATCTAGTAGATTTGTTTATGTTTGGCATTTTATGTATTTTTGTTTCCCCCACGAACAAATACATTTTAGAGTGAACTGTTAGAACACTGAAAATAAATTGCAGACGTGACGTTCCACTGTTAAATACTTGGTATTGCTTTTTTGTTTGTTTTTTGGGGGTGGGGTCTCACTGTAAAGTTCAGGGTGACCTCAAACTCACTAGGTAGGCCAGGCTGGCCTCAAACTCGCAGCGATCCTGCTTCAGTGTCCCGAGTGCTGGGACTACAGGTAGGGGCCACCATGCCTGCCTTGCATTTCTTAAAGATAAGGACCTGGCTGGGGGTTGTAGCTCATGGTACAGCACCTGCTTAGCGTGTATGAGGCCCTAGGTTCAATCTTCTGTGTCTTACCTCCACCACCACCTCCCAACAAAAGAAAAAGGGAAAGGACATTGTCCTGCTAAAACCAGAGTACTATTATTTGAACCCAGAATATTTTAAATAGTGATGTGAAGTAAAATCTACTTTGTGTAGAAAACTAAAATTTTCCATGTTATTTCAAAGGGGGATTTGGATGTTTTCATTCTAAAAATCATCGAAATGGGTGTGTGTGGTTTTTTTTTTTTTTTTTTTTTGTGGTTATGGTGACTGAACCCAAAGCCTTACATTGAGTTCCATTCTTGGCCCATTTAAAAAAAATTTATTTATTTGTTTATTTTGCTGTTTTAAAACAGGGTCTTGATATGTATTCCAGGCTAGTCTTTTTTTTTTTTTCTTTTTTTATCTTTTTGAGACAGGGTCTCACTATGCAGTTCAGGCTGGCCTTGAGCTCACTTTGTAGCCCAGGCTGGTCTCGAACTTGCAGTGATCCTCCTGCCTCAGCCTCCCAAGTGCTGGGATTACAGGCGTGTGCCACCACGCCTGACTATCCAGGCTAGTCTTGAACTCACTTGTACCCTAGGCTGTCCAGGAACTCCTGGTGATGCTTCTGCCTCAGCCTCAGAGTACTAAGATTACAGTCATATGCCACCATGCTTAGTGATTTTTAAATTTTTTTGCAAGAAGAGAGAATCATATACTTTATCAAACCAGCTACCCTGAGAAGGTGATGGGAAAGTCGCTGATGAAAGAGTGCCATTTGTTGCTGTGCATCTTAGTGCCATTGGTGCATATTGACGCCAGTGATGCAGTAAGTACCTCCCGAAGTCAGGGCTTACAAATTCGAAGGCCCATTCATTGTTTCACAGATATGTTCACTGATGAAGATAAAAAAGACATGCTGAAAATACACTCCTAAAAGTAGAAGTCAGAAATTATCCTCCTGGTCTTACCGATGACTGCTTATTATCTCTATATTTAGTAAACATTACCATCAACTGTGAGTGACAGAAAACCAACTAACAGTGGGTGAAACAGATTTTTTCGAATATGCCAAAGGAGTATAAAGACTAGATGCAAGTTGTGTTGGTTCTGCCATTCCATAAAGCCATCAAGGACCCAGGGTCTTTCTCTTTTTCTTCCACCATCTCTAACCTTAGCATGTTCACCTTTCATTTTTATAATTGTTGTCACTGAGTAGGCCACAAAATGGCTGCAGAAGCTCCAACCCTCTCATCCTGAGACTGACTGTAAGTGCAGAAGTCTGGTAGATGACCATTTTTAATGATCCAGGGCACTTCATATTAGTGCACCACCACCACAGGGAAGAGCAGTTTCCACCCAGTATCGGCTGCTTCAAAGAAGAAACAGCATGGCAGAGGGCCACAGTGGGGAAAAGCCACTCCCTTCATGGCAGCTACGGAGCAGAGCAAAAATTTTATTTTGAGACAAGGTCTGACTAAATTGCCCAGGCTGGACTTGAACGTGGAGTCTTCTCTTCAGCTTCCAGAGCAGCTTGATTACAGACTAATGTGACCGTGTAGCCTACATTGACTTTTTCCCCCCTTGGTACTGGGGGTGGGCCCTATGGCCTTCTTACTAAGGTACATGCCTAGCCCTTTGAAAAATTTTGAGACAAGGTCTTGCTAATGTACCAAGTACCCAGGCCGGACTGGAACTTGTAAACCTTCTGCTTCAGCCTCCCAGAGTGCTGGGATCCCAGGTATGTGCCACCACAGCCAGCTACACTGACTTTTTTGAAGTGCTACATATTCTTCTAGGATATCACACATTATAATAATATTTCTGGTTGGGTAATTATCCCACCACTACTACCTTTTTGTGATATGGAGGACTGAACCTAGGGAAAGCTAACCTACATGCCCAGCCCTTTTTATTTATTTATTTTATTTTGAGACAGCATCTCACTATGTTGCCCAGGCTGCCCTTAAACTTAAAATCCTCCTGCCTCAGCCTTGTGAGTAGCTGAGAATTCTAGCATGTGCTACTGCACCTCTCATCTTATTTTTAAACTGTTTCCTCCAGCCTTATATTTTTATTTATAAATACAAACATTTGAGCTGTAGTTTGCCACTTCCTAGTCTAGAAGCTTCAGAAAATCATTTTAAAAGTATATTTTTAGATTTTTTTTGTTGCCAGTTTCTGAATCAACACTTTGTCAACGTGCTTACGAATTATTCTGGGGAAAGACAAGAAATGGATATTAGTTTGAATTGCAAGATATTTGTTTCCAAAAATGTAGTGGTGCACGCCTGTAATCCTAGTGCTTGGGAGGCTGAGGTAGGAGGATCACTGTGAGTTTAAGGCCAGGCCAGGCTACATAGTGTGAGTTCAAAGCCAGTCCAAACTACCTATCAAGAACCAGCCCCCCACAAAAAAGATAAATGTTTCCAAAAAGAGCATCAGTACTCAATCCATTTTTATCCTGAATGAAAATACTCAAATATATTTTCAGAAATACAGTGTTTGAATTTATGTTATATTATGGGCAAGCATGTATATGAGTGTTAAGTTTTGTGATTCCTGCATGCCTTCTATTTGTGTATAGCTCTTACATTTCTATGGTAAGGCAATCATTTTGTGATCATCAGACAATCGAACAATGACCATTTAATTCCTTTAACACATTCATGACGGGGCCAAAATGTATATGTCTTGCTCCTAGGCAGCTCTAAAACACCAGTGATACATGCATAACTGTCCCTTGGGCGGGGGGCATGGGACAGTTTCATTGGGTGGTAAAAGCTGCCTGAGGGGACAGTCATGTCTTTACCACTGGAGCGGTTCAAGCCAGTTCAAGCTGGCAGGAACATGTTAATGAACTAGGCTCTCTGCCAGAAACAGGAAAATAGTAACCATCAAAACAGACACAGTACTGCCACCATGAGGCTGACAGTCTTATTAGGGAAGATTATTTGATTTTATTTGATTGATTGATTTTTTTTTTTTTTTAGGATTTTGGTTTTGTTATTTATTTATTTATTTATTTATTTAGGTGGCAGGAACCGAACTCAGGACCTCATGCTTGCCAGGCAGGTGCTGTGCCACTGAGTTAAATCCCCGGCCCTTGTTTTGGTTTTTTGAAACAGGGTCTCATGTAATTTAGGCTGACCATGAGTTCACTGTAGCCCAGGCTGGCCTCAGAGTCGTGGCAATCCTGCTGCCTCAGCCTCCTGAGTGCTGGGACTACAGGCTTCTGCCACCACACCTGGTGGGGAGGATGATTTTAAATGAATAGTAGCAAATTTGTTATTCAGACATAAGAATTATTAAGAAACACAGTATGGGGCTGAGGCTGTAGCTCAGTAGTAGAGCACTTGCCTAGCACATGTGAGGCCACAGGTTCCATCCTCAACACCAAAAATAAAAAATTAAAGAAGCTTGGTGTCATGGCCATATACCTGTAATCTCAGCGCTCAGGAGGCTGAGGCAGGAGGATCACAAATTCGAAGCCAGCCTGGGTTACATAGTGAAACCTTGTCTTCAGAATACAGAGAGAGGGGCTGGGGATTTAGCTCAGCAGCACAGCACCTGCCTGGCAAGTGCGAGGTCGTGAGTTCGATTCCTGGTACCGGAAGAAAAACAAAATACAGAGAAAGAAGGGGTAGGGAGGGACTTGCACATATTGAGTGAAATTGATATTTGCATTGTGAAGAAAATGAGCAGGATCTAATAGACTGTTAGGTGCAGACGAAGAGATACAGAGGGAAAGAGAACATTTTAGGAGACAGAAACATTGTGAGCAAAAGCCTGAATGGAAGAGGGGAGAGTGATGGGAATGGACAGGAGCGTTGCTGAGGGCCGGAGTGTGACTGGACCGGACTGAAGACGTGGGAACTTCCTAAAGTGATGTAAGCAGGGGAGCTCTTTGGATCCGTTTCTAACTATAATGGAATTCACAGACGTCCTTGTCAGAGAATAGAATTCAGGAAACGTGGGAGTGAAGGCATAAGGTCCAGATAGCAGCTTAAGATGAAACTGTGTTGCATTTTGTTTTTTTGAGACAGGGTCTCTTATGTAGCCCAGGCTGGCCTCTAACTTGCAGCGATCCTCTTGCCTCAGCCTTGTGAGTGCTAGGATGACAGATGTGCACCCCCCCCAAGTGAAACACGATTTTAAAATGATGTTTTAAAACTTGATACTGTAGTAACCCACACTTAAACAATTGCTATGGAAAAGAAAATAAATTACTTACAAGGTTATTTTTCTGTTTTTTATTTGAGGTTGGATCTCCTTCTGTTGCCAAGGCTGATTTTGAACTTCTGTGTTCAAGTGATCCTTCTGCCTCAGCCTCCTGAGTAGCTGGGACTACGGGTATGTGTCAGCCCATCTTGCTATTGAAGAGTTTTTAAAAAGGTGCAGTTGTAAGAATCTTGTTATTCCTCCCTCTCTTCATGGACTAGATGATATAGCACACCATTTGAATAGTTGATTGAGGCAAAGAATTCAATCTGGCTATTTGAGGAACAGGGCTATTCTTAGGAAATTGTAACTTAAAGGAAAAAGGAAACATCTACCCAAATGTATAGATATCGTAAAATTTTCTTTATTTTTTGAAACTGGGTCTCACTATGTAGCCCAGGCTGGCCTCGAACTTGTGGTGATTCTCCTGCCTCCTGAGTGCTGGGATTTCAGGCGCGTGCCACCACGCCCAGCAGATTTACTATTACAAATCGATGGCTAGGGGGCTGGGGATTTAGCTCAGCGGCAAAGCGCCTGCCTGGCAAGCGCAAGGTCGTGAGTTCGGTTCCCGGTACTGGAGAAAAACCAAACACGTCTGAACTCGTTTCACCTACCAGAGAAAAACCAGCAGTCATAAAAACCAAAAAAAAAAAAAAAAAAAATCGATGGCTAGCAGCCTGGGGGCTCCATCCAGTGGCAGACCTCTTGCCTAGCATGTGTGAAACCCTAGGTTTGATCCCCAACACAAACAAAAAGAAACAGAAAACAAACTGCGAGGGTTTTAGAAGTAACGGAGCACATTATTTTGCCTGATCTTTGAATGTCACTGATAAAGGTTAAAAAAAAAAAAAGAGGATCGTAAGCTGGGAACGAAAACACAAGCTGTGGGAGTTGGTCGTGCTGAAAGGGAAGGGAAGATCAGGTCATCCATTCTGCTTAGATTTCTAGAGGAGAGAAGCTGCCGGCAGGGTTACATTAGGAGTTGTGGGTTACAGGCAGGTTGGACCGGGAGTTATTCTCCTGGGAAAAAGCTGGAGGAGGCGCCTTATCTCCAGTGCACAGCTGCTGCAACAAAGTGCTATGTATCAGGATGGTACAAACCAAGACAGAAAACAGGACAAAACAGGAATGTTTTAACTTTGTTTTGTTTTGGTGAAGCCAGGGATTAAACTCAGGGCCCCATGTATACTAGGCAAACGTCTTACCCTGAGCCCTGTTAATTTCATTTATTTATTTTGAGGCAGAGTAAATTATTAATATACTCAGATGGGGATTGAACTTGCAATCCTCCTGCTTCAGCCTCCCAAGTAGCTGGGATTACAGGTGTGTGCCATCATCCCCAGCCAAACTGAATCATTTCTTGATGCCAAAATATCCTCATAAACTGGCTGTTCAGGGAAGCAGTTCCACCACTGTGATAAGGCTGGTCCTGCTAGCTTGTCCCTCAACATGTTCCCACCAGCTTCTACCACCCTATGGGACTGTCCCGGGCCACCCAATGGTACAGTCGTACATCTACCACCACTGGTAGTACTGAGCCACGCGGCAGTGAGACGTGCATTGCGGCCTCTTTGTGAATGTTTTAAGGCTGTTGGACCTTTAAACCCTCTGACATTTTCTGTGTAATTCCTTATTCTCTTGCACAGTGCCTGGTACAATTGGCTACAGCTGAAATCTTAAAGGGGACGCAGAGTACAAGTTGTTCCAGCCTCCAGGAAGGAAAAGCCCAAGGTTATTACCCAAAAAACAAAAGATTGTTATTCTACTCATAATGGCCCACAGTCTAGATCAGTGTTGTAGGATCCACGTGTTATGTGCAGGCCACATGTGAAGAAAAAACTCTAAATACCCAGTCACTAAAATGACAGAAATGAAATCATTTATAATATGTTATTTTACCCTGTGTAGCAAGAACATGTAACCAAGAAAAAATGGAGATAAGTACATTCATTTTTTCATACAGTCTTCAAAATTCACTCATAATATTAAATTTTTTCTTTCTTTTTTTTTTTTTTGTTTTTTTTTTCCAGTACCAGGAATTGAACTCACGACCTCCTGCTTGCCGGGCAGGCGCTGTGCTGCTGAGCTAAATCCCCAGCCCCTCTTTTTTTTTTTTTTTCTGACCTGGGAATTGAACTTGGGACCTGGCACTTGCCAGGCAGGTGCTGTGCCAGTGAGCTGTACCCCCTAGTCCTAATACTAAATTTTTTGAGATGTACTTAATTTTTCTTTATATCATAACAGAAAAGGTTGCACTTGCCTGTAATCAGCTACTCAGGAGGCAAATGTAGGAAGATTGCAAGCTGAAGGCCATCGGGGCAACTTAGGGAGACCAGTTCACAATAAAGTATTATTTGGGGCAGGGGTTGGTACCGAGAATCAAACTCAGGGCCTTGTGCTCGATAGGCAGGTACTTGTGCCGTTAAGCTATATCCCCAGCCCCGTCTTCTCTTTTTTGTGGGGGGTGCTCAAAATAAAGTTTTTTAAAAGGACCAGGATGTCCAGTGTCCTTAGTGGTAGAGCACATTTTTAGCATGCACATGGCCCTGATTGAATTCTGGCACCACATACACACACACACAATTAACCTCATCACATATTCATATCCAAGTTTTTAAGTTACTTTTTTGTCACAGGGACAAAATACCCAACACCTACAGGTCTGAGAAGGTGAGGTTTTTTATGGCTTAGCTTTAGGCCATGGTTGGTAGGCTCCAATGCATGGTAGAAGGGCCTGAGCAGAGGAGAGCTGCTCACATCATGGTGGTCGGCAAGGAGAGAGGTAGAGGAGCCGGGGAAGGAGGTAGACCCGTCCAGGCCTCACCCACGGTGACCTCCTCTTATTCTCCTAACAGCACATTTTGCTTCACTGATGAGTGTAGCACGTGTGCCAGTCACCTTCAAAAGTCCCACCTCTGAACACCTGAGGCCTGGGAGGGACATTCTGTGTCTAAGCCTGATCACCAAGTTGTTACACACATTAACAGTTTCAATGAACTAAAATGCTAAATTTTTAAAAATTCATTAAAATAAAAATTTTCTTCTGTGATACTAGCTTCCTACAGAATGATCAAAAACCCCTGTGGGGGTGTCTGCCGTGTGGGACATAACGGGTAGGGACTGGCTTCTGATCGTCGTGGAGTGGAGCAGCCACCATGGGAGATCAGAATTTAGGGACCAACTCCCGGCACTGAGGTCCTGGTTCACCACTTCCTTGCTAGATGATACTGGGACAATGAATCGTGCTCCCTGCATCCCAACCCCGTGGTTGTCCAGCATTACATAGATCATGAGATCTGCTGGTGGGAAAAGTGAGCTGTACATATAAAACCGGTGCACATTCAGACCCACTGCTCTTCGGTAAATGCCGGTGGGTACTAGTAATCCTCGTGGTACAAAGTACACTGATTTTAGGGTGTGCAGAGAGCCAGCCAATGTATGATGACGGATGATGAAGTAAGGTGTGTGGATGAGTGACTGATACTGACAGAACTCCAGGATGAGGAGTGGAGATTTCCACTGTCCACCGAGATTCACAGGCTGCCCCATGGTGGTCTTGGTCTAGGAAAGGGACAGCTGGACACATTCACCTCAGGCCTCACAGGGTGGTAGCCATCAGCTGGGCCCAGGGCCAGTCCTCTTACATTCTTCAGAGCATCTCATTTCACCTCCCTCTCATAATATAAACTCCAGTGGCCCAGGCCCAAGCAGTCACCCTACCTTTCTTCGTTCATTTTGGAGTGGGCAGAGAGTGCTGCTGCTCAGCAGGTCCTGTGATAGGAGTGTTTTTGGGAATGGGTACTGCAGAAGCTCGGAGATTTGTTACCGTGGGGAACTACGGGGTCACTAAAGGGTCACATCTCTGGCCTGAAGTTTCCTCATCTGCTTGTTGAGACCATTACAGTTTTCCTGGTGGGCAGCTGGGCTCACCGTCACTTCCAGTTCTGTGCGTGACAGGACTGCTGTGGCATTGGGTAGCCATGAGTGTGTGTGTGTGTGTGTGTGTGTGTGTCTGAATCTGAGTCTGAGTGTGTTCTGAGCGTGTTGGGTTGTATGGCAAGTTCAGACCACGATGGGATGATTCTAGCCACGCCAAGTGTAGGAAATACGGACACTCTGGATGCTCATGTCCTCTCTCTTTTCTAAGTCTTCTTTCTAGGGACCCGGTCTGTTTTCATGAAGAAAAGACAGACACATCAAGGATGCTGACTGACCGTGCCAGAAATTGTTACCAGGTGTGCAGAAACTCCCCCACGACGACAGACTTACTCCACCAAGGAGATGAGTTTCCTTCCGGGGAGACTTCATTCCGCAGTTTCTTATTCCCTGCAGAGCTGCACTCGCGGATGGAGTCCTCAGAGGGTTTTCTCCAGAGAGCAGAGCCCCTTGTGTTAGCAAGGTGTTGCCTTGAAAATCACCATGGTTGTTCAGTAACTACTGATCCATCTCAACCCTCCTAGTCCCAAGTGCACGCACGTTTGCTCTGAGACTATAAGGAAGAAGGAAATACCATCTTGTAAAGACTTTATCCATTCACCACTGTGTGCGAAGCGTACCCAGTGTCATCAGGAATGTACAGCAGTACCTCAGTTCACGAACGCTTCTGTTTGCAAATAGTTTGTTTCACAAAAAAAGTGTTCAGCAGAATTTTGCTTCTCTTCTCAAACTCCAAGTTGGGTGATAAACACTACCACGGGCATCTCCCTCACAAACACAAACACAACCATCTTCCCCAACCAAAATCGTAAAGCAAATTAAGTATGTAAACCAAGGTACCACTGTGTTTAAAAGAAGAAAGGCAGGCCAGGCAAGGTGATGCATGCCTGTAGCCCCAGGACGCAGGAGGCTGAGGCAGGAGGGTCACCATGTGTTCTAGGCCAGCCTGGGCTACATAACAAGTTCAAAGCCAGCCTGATCTACATGACTCTGTCTCAAAAAAACAAAAAGAAAGGAAGAAGGAAAGGGAGGGAGGGAGATGAAAAGAGCCCGTAGTCTAGTTCTGGGGAGAGGAATTTGTCTTTCAGAAGGGCCATTGCAGCCCCTTGGTGGCACGAGGTGGACAGTGAGCGGATGTGGGGAGAGGAAAGGTCCCTAGGACCGCTGGACCCTGGGTGGGCAGTGGAGGCTCTCAGAGGACCATGCAGGCCTTGGCCTCGCCCTCTCATCTCCGGTGAACGTTGGCGGAGAGGTCATTGCTGTGACTCGGCACTCAGGCTGGCCTGTGTGTGATGATCCAGGACTTGGTGACCTTTGAGGATGTGGCTGTGGACTTCACCCAGGAGGAGTGGGTTTTGCTGGATCAAAGTCACAGAGACCTTTACAGGGAGGTGATGCTGGAGAACTATGAGAACCTGGTCTCCATGGGTAAGAACACCACCATGTCTCTGGCCTTGTGGGGAAGAGATGGAGGCTGCGCGCTTCCTGGGTCCCAGCTTGGGTGATGTGGACTCTGTGGTCCCAGCTTCCTGTGGTCCCAGCTTCCTGGGTCCCAGCTTCCTGGGTGATGTGGACTCTGAGTCCACTGGCAAATAACAGACACACAGTTCTGGCTCTCATGCCTTGTAATCTACTGTAGTGGTTTTCAAAATGTGACCCAAGGCCCAGGGAAATAGCTCAGCAGCACAGCATGTCCCTAGCAAGCACAAGGCTCTGAGTTCAATTCCTGGCACCAAAAAAGAAAAAAACGCCCTCCCCAAATGTGGTCTAAGAACAACAACATCACCTGGGTGCGTTGGTGCACACCTGTAATCCCAGCACTCTGGGAGGCTGAGGCAGGAGGATGCTGGGCAATTTAGTGACTTAGCAAGACCTTGTCTCAAAAATTTTTTAAGAGGGGCTGGGCCTGAGGATGTAGCTCAGTACAAAGATCCTGGGTTCAACCCTCATTATTGAAAAGAAAATCAAGAGCATCACCACTGCTGTCCTAGATATTTAAATCTTTAGTCTCCAACTTTGCCATACTGAGTCATGTTGGAGGCTGTCATGTGTGTTTTAACAAGCCATTTAGAAAAATCTGCTGTTTTATTATGTTTCAGAATCATTGGTGTATTTTTCCTTAGGTCTTGAGCTTGGCATGGTGGTGCACACCTTCCATCCCAGCACTTGGGAGGCTGACACGGGAGGATTACAGTTAGTTCAAGACCAACCTGAGCTACATAGTGAGATTGTGTCTCCAAGAAAGGAAGGAAGGGAGGGAGGGAGGGAGGGAGAAAAGGAGGAAGGAAGGGAAAGAAAAAAGAAAGAAAGAAAGAAAGAAAAAGAAAGATCCCTTTTGTTTCACTTACTTTACTTCCAAAGTGGTTGAAACTTTTAGTGCTTAGTAATTGTGTCCAAAATTATTAATTTGGGCTTCAGGGATCAGAGTGGCCTCTCTTTTGGGGCCTCAAAAGTGCTGCCTGCATTTTTAGCCCTCCTGGAATAATGTCCCCGCCTTACGTCCCTGGATGTTCAGGTGCAGGTTCATGGTCTCTTGCCTGAGCCTCTTCTGTCAGGGCCCCTTTCTTTGTGCGCAGGACTTCAGCTCCCCACACCCAGGCTGATCTCTTGGTTGAAGAAAGAAGAGGATTTAAGAGCAATGCAGACAGGAGCTGTCCAAGGTGAGTGTGAAGGAAACACGTTAAGATGCACTTGGTCTCAGGAGGTCAAGGCCATTTATCTGAGAAATTAGGATATCGTTACCTTTGCCTGGGGCAATGCTGCGAATGGAACCCAGGGTCATATGTACTAGGCAAGTACTCACCATTGAGCTACTTTTTGTCTACTCAAAATTTCCTATAATCTCAGAAAGTGTGTTATTCTGTGAAGCCCTGGATTCTATCCTTAGCACTACCAAAAATGTGTGCACCCATGCGTGAGTTCATCCCGTTCATCATTAACTTTAATTTTCAAGGAATCGACTTGTAAGAAACTATCTAAAATTATGATCCACATCCATAGCATTGCCTAATTTTTGACCTAATCAGAACATTCAAACTTTAATTTTTTTAAATTAAAATTTTTTGTTTGTTTGTTTGTTTTTTCTGGTACCAGGAATCAAACTCACGACCTTGCACTTGCCAGGCAGGCACTGTGCCACTAACCTAAATCCCCAGCCCCTAAAATTTAAAATTTTTTTAACCAGATTTAATTTGAAAACAAACATGCATCAGTGGTATCATTATTAAACTCTTTCACTGAGCCATTTCTTTCTCCAAACCTTAGTGTTGTTTTTCTGTTCATCTTCAGAATGTGCAGTGAGACTTAGCACTGGTGAGTGTTTACATCAACCGGAATTTCTGAGGGAACAGAGCTCCAGCGGGCTATACATGGTAAGACTGACAAGGGTGATCTTATTTCCTATCCTCGGAGAGGGTTCAGAATTCTGTTTTAGAAAACCAGCCCAAATGAGGAAGAGATGAGAAAACCAGCTTCCACCTAGGAGAAAGCAATGTCTGGAGGGATATTGTGGACAGCATGCATGTGGAGAAGCCCCACATTGCTTTTTAGAGTTTCCAAAAGTAGACAGTCTTCTTAATAATCTAAGATTAGAGCACGTTCTAAAGTCCTGGAAGTATCACTGCATCCTTCAGTTGGAAAGGAAAGAACAGATGTATAACTGTGTACTGGACACAGTGGCTCTCTTGATCTCAGAAGCTAAGCAGGATCAGGCCTGGTTAGCATTTGGGTGGGAGAAAGGAAACAAGGTAGAACCATATGGGTGTAACATGATGGTAAAAATCACTGTCATCCTCAAAATACTGTACTTTGGGTTAAGAGTATAGCTCAATGATAGAGCACTTGCCTAGCATGCATGAGGTCCTAGGGTCCAGCCCCAGCCCCAGCCCCACAAAAATAAATAAACAAAAATAATGTTCTTTAATCATCATTCATCTGTTTATTAACAGGGAAAAAGGAAAAGTGTTGGTGAACTCCAACAGTTATATTTTAAGACACACACAAGAACTCAGAAGACAGGGAACAGTTGCAAGTGTGATCAGTATGGAAAAGACTTCCTTACCCTACACATGAAAATCTCTGTTGGAGAGCAACTTTTGGAGTTGAATGAGCATGAAAAAGCCTTCAGCCCAACTCCAAATGCTATGTATGAAAGAACATGCGTGCCAGAAAAACCTTTTGATCGCAGTGACCATGGGAAAGCCGACGTGAATCAGTCCTGCACTCAGGCCCTTATAGGGACTCCCAGTAGAGGAAAGCTCTATGAATGGAGGGGACAGTTTTTTTCTCTCCACAAACCTTGGTGTGCATCGGGAAAGTCTCAAAGTAAAAAATCCTTACAGATGTAAGGAGTGTGGGAAAAGTTTTAGGTATCCTGCTTATCTTAGTAAGCACACACGGACCCACACCGGAGAGAAGCCCTATAAATGTACAGAATGTGGGAAAGTGTTCGCTCAGCACTGGGGTCTTTCTCAGCACATACAAATTCACAGTGGAGAGAAACCCTTTGAGTGTAAGGAATGTGGGAAAGCCTTCGCCCTGTCTTCACACTTAACTAAACACACAAGAATTCACATCGAAGGGAAGCCCTACAAATGTAAGGAATGTAGGAAATCCTTTGGAAATTCCTCCTACCTTAAGAAGCACATGCGAATTCACACTGGGATCAAGCCCTATAAATGTCACAAATGTGGAAAAGCCTTCACACAGTCCTCAGGCCTTACCAAACATATGCGGTCCCACAGTGGGGAGAAGCCGTATGCCTGTCAGGACTGTGAGAAAGCCTTTTCTACATCCACCTGCCTTGTTGCCTGCAGAAGGATTCACACTGGAGAGAAGCCTTTTGTCTGTAAAGAATGTGGGAGAGCCTTCGCTAGGTACTTTTGTCTTATTGGGCATATCAGAACTCATGCCAGAGAGAAGCTCTATACATGTAAAGAATGTGGCAAAGCCTACGCTACGTCTTCTGACTTCAACAGACACTCAAGAATTCATACTGCAGTGAATCCCTATAAATGTAAGGATTGTGGCAAAAGCTTTACTCATTACTCAAGCCTCTCGGCGCATCACAGGACACACACTGGGGAGAAGCCTTACGAATGTGAGACATGTGGGAAGGCATTCACATATTCTTCAAGTCGCAGTAATCACATACGAACTTACAAAGCCTCAGAGCCGTTTAAGAAGTCTGGGACCGCCTGTTGCCTGTATCCCTTAATAGTCACGTGTTATTCGATTCCGGTGAAAAACATGGAAGTACACAATGTGACAAAGTCTTTCTTTACTCCCATTCCTTCAAAGTACATGAAAGCAGTGGAGACAAGTAATGAGTGGGATAAAGCTGACTCCTGGTTTTCAGAAGCTCATTTGCAAAATGTTTTGTAGGTGACGTTTGTACTTGCAATTCTGTTTCCTCCGGAAAACAAACATTCGTACTGGCCTCTTGTTAGTGATGCTGTTTGGTACTTGCTTAAGGTATTGATTGTCAAAGCGTTCGACTTCAAATATATATTATACCTTATGGGTAAGACAGTGATTTGTAGGCAGGGATGCACCTCAGTGGTAAGCCCATAGCTAGCATCTGTGAGGTCCTGGGTTCCATCCCCAGCACCACAGAAAACAAAACAAAAAGTGATTTTGTAAGTTGATATTTTGATATTCAGCACATCTTGTCTCCCAACAAGCTTCCGTATTCTTTCAGCATTTATGAGTAACCCTCCAGTGAATGAAATTCTATCTTTTGAACATTTGTAGTTTATTTTCAAGGTGAGTTTTTAAGGTGAGATGTCTAGGTAAAAGTAAAAATGCATTTTTAATTTTGCTGTACATGAAATTTTTTCCCTTGCATAAGTGTTGTACCATTTGGTAGTTTCTGAATCAACTTTAAAAAAAAAAAAAAAACTTGTTCATAGACTATTCTGGAGAACAATAAAGAGCTGATTTTAGTTTTAATGGGTTTTGTTTGGTTTTTGAGACAGGATCTCACTATATAGTTCAGGCTGGCCTCAAACTTACAGGAATCCTCCTGCCTCAGTCTCCCAAGTACTGGGGTTACAGGCATGTCACCACACCTAACTCATTCCTGATTATTTATTTATTTATTTTATTTCTTTTCTTTCTTTCTTTCTTTCTTTTTTTTTTTCAATACTGGGGGTGAAACCCAGGAGCACTCTTATCTCTGAGCTATATCCCCAGCCCTTTTATTTTTTCCTTTGAGACAGGTCTCACTAAGTTGCCCAGCTGGTCCTTGAACTTTGGATCCTCCTGCCTCAGCCTTCCAAGTGCTGAGATTACTGTGTGCCTTGGCATCTGGCTGCACAGATATCTTAAGGAAGAGGAATAAAGCTCACAGATGGCAAGCCTGATTTTTCTCATGATGATGTCCTGTTCTGTCTTGGCATTCTGTGGAGAGAATCCCTACCAGCAAGCAGTCTCCACTTGACCAGATGCTGCCTCTTGACCGTGGACATTCCAGCCTCCAGAATCATGGACTGAGCAAACCTTCACTCTGTGAATTACCTAGTCTGTGGTCATCAGTTATAGCAACAGAAAACAAAGTAAGACAAATGAGTTTCCACTTCAGTGATTAATTCTGTTATTTCCCTTGCCCTCAGCTACATTTTGAGCAGCTATGGGTTCTGTACCTAGTGGCATACCCCAAAGCTTCATTCCCAGAGGGGTTTCCACAGGCTAACCTGTTTTCTGTACAGCAGGTAAATACTTGTAGGGCCTGGACTCCATGTTTCTTGGGTCAATTGTATGTCATTCTTGGATCAACTGGAGCTCCCTGCAAAGTCTCATGGGAGTTAGAGTCAGGAAACCAAAGAGCCTGGGTTGGAAGGCTGAAGAATCTGCCCTGGAAGCATGGACATGGACAATGCCATGAAAAGCAATGAAGACCAGAGCTCCTCTGAAGAAGCAAAAACAAGACCTCCTTCTTCCTTCCCTTTTTATTCCATCCAGGCTACAAGCCTATGGGTTGGTTGGTGCCACCCACACCCAGCATGGGCCTTCCATCTCAATAAATCACACCCAGAAGTGTGCTAAATCAATCTGCTAGGTGTTTCTCATTCAAGTTGACACCACAGTTAACCATCACACTATGTATTTTAATCACTTTCCCATCACTAGGACACAATACCTGACATAGCTGAAAGGAGGAAAGGCTTATTTTAGCTCACATATTTTTAGAGGTTTCAGTCCATCGTGGACTGTTTAAGACCAAAGTGGCATGGTGGGAGGGTCTGGGCGGAGGAAAGTCGCTCTTGGCCTTGGAGAGGCAGAACATCTTGGCACAATGGCACGGTGGAGTAGACGGCAGCTAGGAAGCAGAGAGAGGAGGGGTGAGGCCGGGGAGAAGGGGCTGGGAACAAGATATACCCCCCAGTGCCACTCCCCAGTCACCTGCTTCATCCACTGAGGCCCCACTTCCTAGTGCACCCACTGAGCCACAAACCTGTAGGCATTTTAATCCACTGGATGTTAGAGTCCTCGTGATCCAGTCACTTCCCCCACAGCCTGTCCCATGGCAATCATGCCTTCAGCACAGTGAGCTTCGTGGGGGGAGCATTTTCGGTAACAACCTTAACAGTAGTCTTACTTCTAGTGGTTCGCCTTTGCTTTGCATTCACCTAGGACAGAAATACCTTCACAATCCCCAGCTTTTTTTTTTTTAATATTTTGAGACAAGGTCTCACTGAGGTGCCCAGGCTAGGCTCAAACTTGGGATCCTCCTGGCTCAGCCTCCCAGAGTGCTGGGATGACAGGTGTGTATACCACTACACCTGCCTGAGGTCCGTCCTTATGCCTATCCCAGACTTCCTCATCTCCATTCATATTCCGTCCACATCTTTGACCTTCCTGCCAAACCGCTGGCAACTCCTGATGAACCAATGAGTATGTGTCCATCTCCCCACACACAGTGGGCAGCAAAACCCACTGCTTGCTGTTTGCCACTGGGAAGGTTTTCCTTTTATTACTGTCTCCATGGTCATCCATAGTGCAGTACACTGCTTTAGTTTGCCACTGTCTGGTTCTACTAGCATAGCATACAGTCAACAGCTATAAACCTGATCCCTCCCTTTTTTAAAGGCAGTGTCTTGCTATGTAGTTCAGTGTGGCCTTGAATTGACTATGTAGCCCAGGCTGGCTTTGAACTCACTGTGATCCTCTTGCCTCAGCCTCCCGAGTGCTCAGACTTCAGGGGTGTGCCACCATACCCAGCTGTAAACCAAGCTTTTTGTGTCAGCTGGCCATAAGGAAGGTGGTGCACACCTGCAATCCTAGCACTCGGGAGGCTGAGGCAGGAGGGCTGCCGCAAGTTCGCGGCCAGCCTGGCCTACATAGTGAGATCAAGGGCAGCCTGCAATACAGTGAGACTCTGTCTCAAAAAAGCAGAAATAACTAAGTAAAATAAAGGTCTGTGCTGTGAGACTCATCAGAGCTTACAAGAGGCTTCTAATGTTGTCCTATTTGTGTTTGTGGGTGTTACTCAGGATCTAACCCAGGAGCGCCTCTGCTACTGAGCTACATCATCAGCCGTTTTTCTTTTCATTTTTTAATTTTGACAGTGTCTCATTAAGTTCCCTAGGTTGGCCTAGAACTTGTGGTCCTCCTGCCTCAGCCTTCCAGGTAGTTAGGATGACAGGCTCTGCCTGACTGCCATGGACACTGAGCTTTTTTATTGTGTGGTGGATCATTCACACTGAGGAGTTTATGCTGTGGCTTGAGTGTGGTACGCAGCTCTCTTGCTGTGGTCCCAATCAAAACCGGAGGTCTAGGGGACTCTAAGTGGGTCAAAGGCACAGACCAGGGAGGTGCCTGCTGTCTTCAAAATCTGCAAGGTCTACAGGGTGCTGTGCCTCCTTTTGGGAGCGTGTGGTGTGAGTGCAGTAACTAAGAGTGGCTCAGAATGTTTATTTAGCTGACCCTCTACCTCCAGCCTCTCCTTTGTAAGTGATATACAAAGGTATTGAGAGCATTAGACCTCTGAAGACTATGTTTTCACAGACAGTGGGAGAATTAACATGTATTTGTGATAGTCTGTGATCATTTCCCATGTTCCATGTTCTTTCTGCACAAGCCCACGTGATGTTACATTGGTCTGAATATTGGGTGAGATGTGGTGGTTCTCCACTTCAGTGATTCATATCAAGTTTGTCTACCAGACTTGAGGCATTTGTTACCTAGAACAAGCAATATTCTCGGGGTGTGGTGGCAGATGTCTGTAATCACAGCTACTTGGGAGGCTGAAGCAGGAGAATTGCAAATTGGAAGGCAGTCTAGACAATTTAGACTCTACCTCAAAATTTACAAAAATTAAAAGCACTGGGTTTGTAACTCTGTGAGGCCCTATGCTCAATCTGCAGTACCAAAAAAGCCAAAACAAAACATATTTTAGTGTTTGGACTGGTGAACTATGACCCATGAGACACATCCGCCACTAAAACTGCTTGTAAATAAAGTTTTAATGGAATACAATCCTGTGCATTTCTGTAAGGATTTTCTATTTGCCTTCTTATTGATTTCATTCCCAGGGACACTGTGGTCATTTTGCCACCATCAGTGAGATCTGCAGTCCAACAGACGGCTCTGCTGTCTGGCCTATTCCATCTGCCTGACGGCTCAATGCGGCCTTATTGTCTTGATGCGTAAGGGCTGCTCATTTGATTTCTACTACTACGGCTTCTCAATGTTGCCACTAAAATTGAGGGGCTTATCTCAGGAATGGTCTCCTCTGCAGACACAGCTGGCATATGCAGGAATGTAAGCACAGAGCTCTCCAAGGATGTAGGGACGCCTCCTCTAATCTATCCCCAAGTGCCTTCATGAAGAGAATACTCCCTTCTGAGTCCTCAACATGGGTTGGGCAAAGGGGGATGTGCAGACCACACATAAGAAATGCAGTGCAACATTCCTATGTCTCTAGGGTTCCTTCCTTTATACTATGCTGGGGAGACTCTGTCATATCATCTCATTCACTGTAGGTCACCACTGGGCCTAATTTCTAGTCATCCAGACAACTTAGCTGTCAGTCATTCCCAAGTCCATGGGGCAGGAAATGAAATCCAGAATGTCTAGTTGGGACCCATGTCAATGAACTTGGCCCTAGCTAGCGACATCCCACCACCCTTGGTCTCACACTCCTAGAATCCTTCCCCCTGCATGGTCCTTGGTTGTCCTTCAATGCACGTGACCACAGTGGGAATGTCGTGTGAGCCTTTTCCTTGCCCGATGCTGTACACCTGTGTCCCTGGATTCTGCATGCGTTTTGCCTCCAGTGGCAACAGCCAGTGATCATGGTTAGTCTCGTACAGTATTTCCTTCCAATACAACTCCCCTAGGAGAGATCAACACAGGGGTTTCAAGCAGAGGAATGCAGGGACCAAAGAGCAAACTATATACCTGGTTGGGGAGGCTCAGAGTGTTTTAGGGTTTTAAGACTGTGAGTTTCACTGGGGTTGAACAAGTTCTCATTCCAAGTTTCATGCTCTCATTTTCCTGATTTTATTGTAATTTTTTTTAGTTTTCAAATTTTCTGTACGTTAGAACATAAAATCTAGAGGAACCCCACTCATGTGGTCAGGCGCATCAGTATGATCAAGCTAATCCCTGCCCACATTCCCCTCCTTGCCCTCCCCTGTGACATTTGACTGAATCATCAGTGAAATCTCATGGCTTTTGCTTTTGTTCTCCACACAGATGCCCAATAAGGGGTCTGGCCCACTGTTTTGCTCTCTCAGTTCCCTACCTTGTTGGTAGGGTCTGCTCATAATATCCTTTTGTAGAACAGCATGACCTCCTACATGTCACAGTGTGCCTCCCTCTCTAGGCCTTATGCATATAATAAATCCTTTTGCCTGGCACAGTGGCACACAACCATCATCCTAGCACTTGGGAGGCTGAGGCAGGAAGGTTGCTAGTTCAAAATCAGCCTGGTTAACATGCAAAACCCTGTCTCAGAATAAAATAATAAAATAAAATGAGTGAGGGGCCTAGCACAGTGGTAGAGCACTTGTCTGGCATGTGTGGGGCCCTGGATTCAATCCCCAGTACCACCCAAAAACAAATCCAAAAAGGGAAGACTTTCAACCTCCTAGAGATAACAATCCATTTTAGGAGATTTTGCTTAAAAGAATAAGTAAAGGGGTGATGATTAGCCTGTTCACAGGCAAGGACAAGGAAGACACTGCCCAGAAGCACCTGGCCCTTATTCCCTCCTCTCCTTTCTCTTAGCAACTAAAGACCCAGACCTTAGCCCTTGAAAGCCTACAATAAATAAACAAGAAAATAAAACAGGGTGAAGAGCAGAGAATACTGGCTCTTTCAGTGGACAGGAGCTCAAGAGAGAGAAACTTTAAATTTTATGTACTGACCTAATGACAGGTTAAAACACACATAATGGTAGGATTACCTACTAATTTAAAAACAAACCCTTGGTTTCAGGGAGTTAAAACTCAAGGTAATTAAATTACATATGAGTAGTGTTTAAATAGAAATATATACATTTGTATTAATTTGAACATTGGGCTCCCTATAGTCTTTTTTAAAGTGCCTAATATATGCAGGGCATAGTAGCAGTGGCTGTAATCCCAGCTACTCCAGGAGGATTGTAAATTTGACACGGGCCTGGGTAGTTTTTCAAGACCTTATAGCTTATATATCAGATTCATAAGACGTTATAGCTTATATTCTTGATGTCCTCCCAAAGCCTCATGTTTTCAGAGCTGGCTGGATCTAGGGAGTGTGATACTGGGATTAAGGATGAGTGGTACTAAATTAGTCCTCTGATTGGAATTAGCATAGTTCTGGGTGTGGCTGAATGGATTTACTGAAGACAGGAGCCCCACCCTGGGTGTGAGTGAAAACACCCAAAAGGCTTGTAACCTGGATGGGACAAAAGGGAAGGCCAGGCTCACTGCTGCTGCTGCTGCTTTGCTGCCTCCTGCCTGCTTTGCCATGGACTGTTTCTCCTCTGCCATGCCGTCCTCCCTTGGAGCTAGCTGACTATGCACAGAAATCTCCAAAAATTCTGAGCCAAAATAAACATTTCCTCCCTTATCTTGTGGGTGTCAGGTGTTTTGTCTCAGCAATGAGAAAAGTAACTAAAGACACCATGTCTCAAAATAAAATAAAAATGGTTGAGGAGTAGCCAAGCACTTCCTGGGTTTGATTCCCAGTACCGCAAAAAGACAAAAGTTATAAAATAGAGGGAAATGGATAAACCTACTTCATAGACTTGGCTAACATTACCAGTCACAACAACCACTGCCCTAAAATACTCCACAGTAGGCATGATGTTCCTGTGCTATGTACAAAGTACCCGAATTCTAGCCTGCTACAGTGCTTCCCAATGAAAGCTTGTGTGCTACTGCTTCCTGGTGGTCACATCATTTTTTTTCTTTTTGGTACCCTTCATTCCAAAGTGCATTTTTGCTCCATAGATCAGATACATTTATGAAGCAAATTCCTGTTCATGTGCCCATACCACAGTGTTAATTACAGTGGATTTACATCATGTTTTCATGTAGCAGTTCATCATTGGTTTTCCTTGTCAGTGTTTTCTTGGTTATTATCATCAGATGTTTGCTCTTCCATATGAACTTTAGATCAATGTGCTGAAGTCCATAACAATCTTTTGGCATCATTGTTGGGATTATGTGACATTTTAAAATAAATGATTGGGGGGAGATGCCCGGTAATCTCTGTGCTATTTTGGAATATCTTATAGGTGGTCCCAGGCCATATGACAAGATCATAAAAATAGCAATATGATACATATTTGACAAAACACAAATCAAGATGTATAGCAAATCTGCTTACACTGAAAATGCAAAGAAATCAATTATTAAGAGCTCAGCATGGTGTTCAGATAAATTAAATGAAATCAAGGGCAGTAACAGCAGGGGACGGTAGCACACACCTGTAATCCCAGGTACTGAGGAGACTGAGACAGGAGGATCACGAGTTAGAGGGCAGCCTGGGCAATTTAGGGACACCCTGTCTCAAAATAAAAGTGGGGAGCAATAACAGCTATGTATGGAAAGACTGAGGAGAAGAAATAGGTTATGCCGTCTCTTCTACTGCCATCATGGAAGACTTAATGTAAGGGTTCTAGGCGCGTAGGCAGAGTTTGATAAAGAAGCTTTTGTGAGCATCCTGCGGGTCGCGTCCCACCCCAGCGGTCCCCTCAGCCAGGGTCTCTGTGTCTGTTTCTGCCTCCTACCCCTGCTCTGCGTCTGCCCGAATTTCGACTGCAGCAATCAGCGCAGGAAACTAAACCTCCGCGTCTAACGGGGACGGACGCTGGTCGTGTCTGAAGTTCAAATCACGCGGGTTCCGCGCGCAACCGGAAGCGGAAGTGACGCCAGCGGGTCGCCGTTGTCCTGTTCAGCGCTAGTGGCTCGGTGCTGTGTCCAGTTGCCTTCCTCATGGTGGGTCTGCCCCGCTTGCCCTTAGTGCATTCGTGCCCACCTTTCCACGTGCGGGCGCAGGGGTCCCAGAGGCGGCGGGGGTGGGGAGCCAGCGCCCGGAGGAGAGCCGGGGGCCCCGGGCGAGCGCAGCCTGCGGGCGCGGCCGGGTCGGGGTCCAGGTGCGGGTGCCGAGCGAGCGAGCGGTCCTGCAGGGCGCGGCCTCGGATGCTTCGGCGCTGTGCTCTAAGCAGCCTGTCTCCTTCTGCCCCAGAAAAAAAGGAACTTCCGCCGTTTAGTAACGTTGCCTCCAGCCCCGGCTCCTTTCCTCCTCCAGGATTTGGCGAGTCCGGAGAGTTCAGGTGAGCACTGGGTGAAAGTTGGTCCAACAAGGCCTCCTGTTCCTTTCTTTTCCTTTTCTTCTAATCATTATAATTATTATTATTACTCTGTGGCACTGGCGATTGAACACAGCGCCTTTGCACTGAGCTACATCCCAGCATTCCCTCCCCGCCCGCCCCGAGACAGGATCTCACTGAATTGCCCAGGCTGGGCTTGAAATTACCATTCTCCTGCTTCAGCTTCCTGTCAGACTACTGGGATGACAGGTGTACGCCTCTCCACCCAATGACTTCCTTTCTTTTGATACACAATATTCAGTACAAAGGTAAAGTCAATTCTTAGGCATCTAGGGTGTTAATATTTCTGTACATAGGTGAAAAGATGGGGGCCTACAAGTCTTTCTTCTGGAGAAAATACGACTATTCAGCTGTTGTCTTCATTTGGAGTCCCTAGGCCTGTACATCCCTACAGAGCTTCAAAACAGGTCTCCTGGAAGAGGATGGAAGTTTTACTACAGTGGTACCAGAAAAATTGATATTCGGGGCTGGGGATTTAGCTCAGCGGCACAGCGCCTGCCTGGCAAGTGCAAGGTTGTGAGTTCGATTTCTGGTACGGGTGGGGTGGGGTGGGTGGGAAACAACCAGAATAATTGATATTCATTTTTTGTTATTTGAATCAAGTGTGTTTGTCCTCACTTTTTTAAAATTAAAATTGAACCATCTGGTACAAGAAATACTCAATACAATGAACATTTTAAGTGAGTACCATCTGTTTTTTTTCTTGAATCAGATTTTATTGGTACATTTTTATTGGTACATTTTATTAGTACATAATGATCACATTCATCATAGAGAATTTATACCTGTACATGAAATAACTGGATTCTTTTTTTTTTTCCCATTCCCCTTACCCTCCTTTCAATCCCTCCTCCTCTCCTGGAACAAAAGCTTTGTTTCTGTTTTTCCCTTTTTTTTTCTTTTTTACTTTTCCCTTCTTTCCTCTCCCCACCCCCTTCTTTGTTCCCCTCCCCATTTGAACATTTTCTTCTTTTCTCACAATATCTAATATACATTTTGTGAGTATCATCTTAAATAAGTAAAATAGATTTACGTATGCTTTGTTTGTTGGTTGGTTGTTGTTTGTACTAGGGATTGAACTCAGGGCTTCACAGTAGCCTGTGTCTTCAGCCACCATCACCACCACCTGTTTTTGTTTCAATTTTGAGACAGGATCTGCCTAGGTTGCTGAGTTGCGTGGGCTGAGCTGGAACTTAAAGTCCACCTGCCTCAGCCTCCCAGAGTGCTAGGATTATAGGCATGTACAGATATACTAATTTTCAGCACTGTATAGATTTGTCGCTTTTAAAGTAATAAAATACATTTAATGGTGAACCATCATTTGTGTGTAAGTTGAGCATAAATTGCATACATGAAACTTTCCCTTTGATTACTGGGTAATAACACCTACTAAACATGTCCAACTAAACCATAGTATTATTTTACCTGAGAAAATTAAAAATATTAATATCATCTAACATTTACTTTGTGAAACACTGGATTTCTGCACATTATTCCTCTATATGCTTTCTATGTTTTTGTGTCTAAGAGTCATTCAAGGCTTATATTTTGCAGTTGTTCATGTCTTTTTAGTTTAGAGAAATCTCTCTTGTTTTTTTTCTCTCTCTCTCTCTCTCTCTCTCTCTCTCTCTCTCTCTCTCTCTCTTCTGTGCTGGGGATGAAATCCATACCTCATACATCCTGAATGTGTGGTTTACCACAGAGCTACACCTGTACCCCCCACTTTAATTGACTTTTGAAGAGTCACGCATTCTTGAGAAAGTCACAAATTTTGTTATTTCTTACTGCATTCTCATGGTGTGTTTAAATATCCCTTCTGTTCTTGCTATTTTCTCTAAACTTGTAATGGGTTCCAGAGGAGAGGTTTGTAAACTTTTATAGGGATTGATTGTAAGTACTTTATGCTTTTTCACCACATTATCTCAAATTACTCAGTTTTGCTTTAATTACTTCATGTCCATGGCTTTTTTTTTTTATTGTTTTTTTGAAACAAGCTCTTGCTATATAGTTGTCTCAAACTCATGGTGATCCTCCTGACCCAGCTTCCTGAGTTCTGGAATTACAAGCATGCCTAGCTGTCCATGGTTATTCTAATGCAAACTAGTGGTAAGCCAAAACTAGGATACAAAGCAGAATAGTTATCTTCAGAAGTGGGTATAGGGACTGGGGTTGCAGCTCAGTGGTGTAGTACTTGCCTGCCATGTGCAAGGCCCTGGGTTCATTCCCCAGCACTGCAAAAATAAAATTTAATTTGAAAAGAGGGCCTAGATTTGACTTAAAGTACCAAAAGATTGTGCTGCCCATCTCCTGTGGGTACTTGCCAGAGGCTTCCTACAGTACACTGTACACCAGGGACACTTTGAGTATTGTTGAGTCTGCTCAGTAATTTGGACCAGGTGCTTGAAAAACTTGTACTTCACTCGTAACTGGAAGCCTTACAGCTGACCACGTAGATATACTAAAGCACATTCAAATCTTGAAAATGTTGCATTCAAAATTCAAAGGATGCTGGGCATAGTGCCTGTCTTGGTTACTTTTCTCTCATTGCTGAGACAAAATATCTGAGGCCAGAATTAAGGAAGAAAGGTTTATTTCACAGTTGGTGAAGGTTTTAGTCCATACTCAACTGGCTCCAAGGCAGAGTGGCACATGGCAGAGGGCAATAGTTCATGGTGGTGGAAAACAGCAAAAGCAACAAGAGCCAAAAGGGAGGAGCAAAAGCAAGCCATTTTCCCTCCCTTATATTGTATGCAGGCTACCCACCCCAGGGCAAGTATAGCATTCACACCCATAATCCCAACATTGGACAATGGATCAATCAAAAGCTCTAGAAGCCTGCCCCATGACTGCATGAGGCTTTAGGGGGATATCTAGACACAAAACATAGCATTCCACCCCTGACCCCCTCAAAGACTTATTCACATCCATTTATGCAAAAGGCATTTTAGTCCATCTGTAAGAGTTGCTAAAGGGGCTGGGGATTTAGCTCAGTGGCGCAGCGCCTGCCTGGCAAGTACAAGGTTGTGAGTTCAATTCCTGGTACTGGAAAAAAACAAAACAACAACAACAAAAAAGAGTTACTAAAGACCTAATGGTTTCAGCACAGCTGAAAAGTCCCAAGTCCAAAGTCTCCTCCAGATCTAAGGCAAACTCTTAGCTGTGAGCCCCGGTACAAATGAAAAGTTAAACACTTCCAACATTTAATGTACAAGATAAACATTACCATTCCAAAAGGTACAAATGGGGATACAAAGGAATGGAACCAAAGCAAGCCCAAAATCCAGCAGGGCAAACATTAAGTCCTGTAGTCACATGTACAGCATCTGAGGCAATCTGTGGCAAATTGTGAGCTCCATGTGGCTCCACTTCTGTGGCACTTCTAGTGGTTGTAGCTCCCATGGCTTCTCTCTTAGGCCTGCTTTGCTCCCTCCTTGCAGCTTTCCTTAGACAATCCACATTCCTGGCTTCTTCAAACTTTTGGCTCTCCACTATACCTCTGGCTTCATCCTCACAGCTTCACATACTGCCTTCTCAGAGGCCCACTACCTAGCCTCCCAGGCCTTCTTGTGAAATCTGAGTGGCAGCCTTTTTAACCTCAGGACTCTTGCATTCTGCATGCACCTAAAACCATCACCATGTGGATGATACCAAGCTCTGCTGCCAGCTCGAGCAGTAGCCAGGCTTTCGCTCAGCTTTAGGGGTTGAGTGCCTGGATCACTGAGCACTCTGAATCTAATTCTGAGGAACAAATTCTTTAGGTTGCTGCCATTTTGGGACCTGGTGCACATGCCATCACCATTCTGGAACATAGTGTGGCTGATGCCATTCTGGGACATGGCACTCTGAAGCTTTCTCCTCAAAGCAGAGTCTTTCACCTTTCCAGTTTTGAGGATGCAAAAGGTAGAGACTTGCTGCTTCTTGTGATGCCCTCAAGACATCTTTTATATTTTCCTTTTCCTTCTCAGCAATTGAGATCTCCTCAGTTCTATGTTTGTAGTCCACAGCTTTATTGGAGCTTCTTTTTTGGCCAAACTCACAACATTTTAAATCATCCTGCTGGGCTCTTTGCTCTTGCTTTGCAACATAAATCTGGCAAAAAACCCTCAACAGTAGCCATGCGACAAATGCCTCAATTTCAGTGTCTTGAAATTTCTTCTACCAGATTAATTAGTCTGCCACCCTTAATCTCAATCTCAGACAAGTTCTGCAGATACAAGCAAAAGCCAAGCCATAACATATATCATCTGGAGTCCAACAGCCAGTGCAGTCCTTCCCAGCAGAAACCTCCCAAGCCTGGTCTTTACTGGCAGGATTTCTATGAGCATTCTGGTCTTCTGAGCTCTGACCAGAATCTCCCATACAGCAGAGCCTAAGTGTTCTAGCTCTACTCTTTCAGGTGACATCTCTGAACTCTTCCCACAAGCCATTCCCAAAGGGTCTGGAACCACATAGTCAGGTATAGTCACAGCAGTGGCCCCATTTTCAGTACCAAATTCTGTCTTGGTTACTTTTCTCTCATTGCTGAGACAAAATACCTGGGGCCCAGAATTAATGAAAGAATTATTTAGAATTATTTAGAATTAATGAAAGAATTATTTAGCTCACAGTTAGTGAAGGTTTCAGTCCATCCTCAACTGGCTCCAAGGCAGAGTGGCACATGGCAGAGGACAATAGTTCATGGTGGTGGAAAACAGCAAAAGCAACAAGAGTAAAAAGGGAGGAACAGAAGCAAGCCTTTTTCCATCCCTTATATTGTATGCAGGCTACCCACCCCAGGGCAGGTGTAGCATTCACACCTGTAATCCCAGCTTTGGACAATGGATCAATCAAAAACTCTAGAAACCTACCCCATGACTGCATGAGCCTTTGGGGGGGACATCTAAACACAGACCATAACAGTGGCACATGCCTGTAATCCCAGCACTTGGGAGGCTGGGGCAGGAGGATCACCCTTGTGAGTTAAAGGCCAGCCTGGGCTACATAGTAAGTTCAAGGCCAGCCTGAATTACGTAGTGAGATCCTATCTCAAAAAAAACAAAACCAAAAACCAAACACACACACACATACACACACTTCAAAAGATCTATTCTGCCCATTTGTAGGCTGGTAGATTGGATGAGGTGCAGTATCTTACAGTGAAATCTTTGAGGGAATGTCTTTACATGATCCAGACCACTGATCCCCTAGAAACTTTCTTTCACCCCTAAATTACCACCTTTTGTTTTGCATCTTATATCTAAACTGTTTTCTACTCCTTAGTCTGTTAGATCCATTCAGCACATCAACATAGCTTGCAAATGTGTTGTGTGAAATGTCAAGTTCTCTAGGACTACGTTATACCAGAGAACAGCAAATTGACATAGCCTGGGGCAGTGATGTGATGGAACACAGGTACACTGTTGGTCATGCCAGGTAAAAGCTAATTGCTTTCTGTTTGTTTTAAATCAGTTTGAAAAAAGAGACTAGCTTTGTCAGTACCTGCATGCCAAGTGGTAGAGATTGTGTTGATTTTCTTCTGTAAATATACTATGTCTTGAAAAACAATTTTAAGTGGGTATAGTGATACATTCTGCCTCTTGGAAAGCTGCAGCAGAAGGATTTCGAGTTGGTGGCCAACCTGAGCAACATAACAAAACCTTGTATCAAAAAATAGACTCCCATAAAAAAATCAACAATTGGGAGTTACTGCCTGACTAAATTCATGATAACTGACGGTTATCATTTGGATCTTAAATATCCATCAAAGACCATGTCTTAAAGGCTTGGTTTCTAGCTTGTGACACTACTGGGAGATGGTACAAGCCTGAGGTAGAGCCTAATTCAAGGAAGTTAGGTCTGTAATGAAATATTGAGACCTCTGCCTCTCTCAACTCTCTTTGCTTCCTAGCAACCATGAGGTGAGCAGCTTTCCTCCACTATATGCTTCCACCTTGATGTACTACTGCCTTGCCATAGGCCTGAAAACAATTGGCCCAGTTGAGCATGGATGAAAATCTCTGAAGCCAAAATAAATCTTCTTTATAAGTTGGTTGTCTCAAGTATTTTGTTATAGCACCAGAAAACTGACTAACATAGTCATTCTTCCCAAGTGACTCCTGTACTGGCTTCTGTGGTGAATTAAATTGGGATGAGTTAAGTGTTAGGATTCCTGGTTATTTGAAGTGTTTGAAGGTTTTTTTAAATTGGTATTTTTCTTAGCCATCTTTTTGTCACTGAACATAATACCTGATACCCACAACATAAAGGAGGAGAGATCTATTTTGGCTTAGGATTTTTAGAGGATTCAATCCATAGTTGGTAGGCTCTAAGTCAGAAAGGAAATAATGGAAGTGGCGAATGTGAGCTACTCATGTCATAGTGTCCAGGAAGCAGAGAGGACAGGGAGGGACTGAGGAAGGAGATAGACCATTTCAGATAAATGCCCTCACTGACCCACTCTTCCATCCAGTCTCCATAACAGCACACTCAGCTGGTAATTCATTGGGGTATTCATTCACTTATGAGTGTAGTGCCCCTATGATCTAATCACCTTCCAAAAGCCCAACCTCTGAACACATAAACCTTAGGGGGGAGATATAGATCTAGACTATAACATTCCACCTCTGATCCCCAAAAGACTCATCCATCTCTTTATGCAAAATACATCTAACCTACCACTTAATGTCACCAAAGCCTAACAGTTTCAGCATTGCCAGAAAGTCCAAATCCACAGTCTTCTCTGAGATTCAAGGCAAACTCTTAGATGTGAGACCCTGTAAAAATCAAGAAAGTTAAATACTGCCAACATACAATGGCACAGGGTAAACATTCCCATTTCAAAAGGAAGAAATAAGGGGATAAGAAGAAATGGGCTAAAGATTGAAATCCAGCAGGGCAAACATTAAATCCTGTAGTTTCTTTCTTTCTTTCTTTCTTTCTTTCTTTCTTTCTTTCTTTCTTTCTTTCTTTCTTTCTTTCTTCCTTCCTTCCTTCCTTCCTTCCTTCCTTCCTTTCTCTTTCTTCTTTCTTTCTTTCTTCCTTCCTTCCTTCCTCCTTTCTTTTCTTTTCTTTTCTTTTCTTTTCTTTTCTTTTCTTTTCTTTTCTTTTCTTTTCTTTCTTTTCTTTTTGGTACCAGGAATCAAACTCAGGACCTTGTGCTTGCCAGACAGGCATGTATGCCCTTGAGCTATATCCCTGGCCCCAAATCCTGTAGTTGTATGTCCAGCACTTTGGAGCAAGTTGTGGCAAGAGTGTCTCCACTGTACTTTCAGCTTCATTCTTGCAGCTTCAAACACTGCCTCCCATGTCATTGTCTTAAATCTGGGTGGAAACCTCCATGACCACATAACTCTGACATTCTACTTTCCTGAAAAACCAGCACCATATGGATGATACCAACGTTTGCCACCAGCTCACACAGTAGCCAATCCCCCTTAGACCATGGCCTTAGAGGTCTGTGAATACCTGGATGGCTGAGTACTGAAACAAATCCCAAGGATCCAATTTCGTACTCACCCCTTCTGGAACAGGGAGCCTGAGGCTTTCTTCTCAAATGAAAGTTTTACAGTTTTGTGCCCTTGAGCTTGTGAGTGGTAGATTCTTGCTGATTCCTGACATACCCTCAAGCCATCTTTCCTATTGTCCTGATGAAAAATACTTGGCTTCATTTTAGTACTAATTGTTTCAGTAGCCACACTGTCCAGGGCCCCAACTTTGCAGATAGTTCCTTTTTGTCGAAACTGAAAGCTTTTCACATCTATTGACTCTTGTATTTGCTCCTGTATCTCACTATAAATCTGGCTAAAAACAGTGAGTAATACCCATATGACTTCCTGAACATTGAGCTGCTTTGAGGTTTTTCTACCAGATTAATTAGTTGACAACCCTTAATATCAGTCTCTGAAGAAGTCTCAGGACATAGGCAAAATGAAGAGAAATTTTCTTCCAGGGTGTACATACCTGGGGTCTAGTTAAACTGCCAATGGAGTCTTTGTTCCCAACTGTATCTCACTATAACTCTCCTGAGCTTGGTTTTTACTGTCTGCATTTGTATCAGCATTCTAGTCTTCCCAGCTCTGACCAGAATCTCCTAAGCTTGGCTTACATCATTCTAGGGCTTCTATACAAACCTCCCTACCTTTCCAAACTCTTCCCACAAACCACTTCCTAAAGCTTTTAAATCACATGGTCATGTATAGTCACAGCAACAGTTCCACTCTCAGTACCAAAATATGTTTTAGTCATTTTCTCATCATTGGACATATAGGAGATTCTGGTATTGGATATTTTTTCTCAGTGACAGGAAAGTGATAGTATTTATTCCTCCATGAATGTTCTGTTATTTCTGATTTATTATGTAAGAGGGTAGGGATTCCCTGCTTGTACCTCTTTCTGTCATAAAAGCCTTCATCTTCTACGTCAAAGAGCAAATTTAAGGGATGCTGCCAGTTGTCATGAATGTCTGTATTCCACGTATACATGAAGGAAGTAGGAAAATAACCATAATATGGGTGTGTTGTTCAGTTGGGCCCTCTGTGAATTGGATGAAGAATTGTTAAAATGTAAACTAGGGAAAGGGGAGATATAGCTGAGTGGCACAGTGCCTGCCTGGTAGGCACAAGGTCCTGAGTATTTTTCCAAACAACAGTTCATTAATTGAGCACCCCCACATTGTAAGTGGCTTTGGGGCTCTAATATGGAAGGCAGGAAGAATGCTGTTTTCAGGTAAACATGAATGTAAAGCAGAAAACATATGTGCTTGATTATAGTTACACAGTTGCCTGGTTTGGTCTGTTTGGCTTGAAAGTCCCTAGATACACAACTGTAGATGAGAGGTTTCTGACTGGATAGCCTTATATTTGTTTTGTTTGTTTTTTGAGCCAGGGTCTTGCTATGTAATTCAGACTGGCCTTGAACTCATGACAGTCCTCCTGCCTCAGCCTCTCAGGTGCTGAGATTACAAGTGTGCACCACCATGCCCACTTTTTGCTTTCTCTCTCTTTTTTGAATTATAAGCATTTATAAGAAACAGATTCAGTTTGCTTGTATTTTCAAATCAAGCTACTTTAAATTCACAGTGAGGACTAACTAGTTTTGACTGTTCAGGAATTCATTGCACTTAGTTCTTTAATTTACTTTAATTCACTTGACTCTTAATAAACCTTTAGCTTGACTGGTGGGCCACTGTAGTATTTTATGTCACCAGGGTTCCTTGTCATCTCATGGCCATCTGGTTACTTAATGTCCAGTGTATAATCACTCTAGTAAATGATTATAGATCTCTGTGGTGAAGGCTTGAGCAAGGCTACCATATTGGAGGCCTCCTTGGTACATAAATCAAACAGTATTCAAATATACACAGGGGCTCACAGTGGCTGTGGACCATGTCTAGTCATCCAGCTGTTTTTTTGTTTGTCAGTTTGTTTTGTGTTTGGCTTTTTGAAACAAGGTCTCACTATGTAGTTCAGACTGGCTTTGAATTCACTATGTAGCCCAGGCTGGCCTTGAACTTGCAGCAATCCTCCTACCTTGGCCTCTCAAGTGCTAGGGTTACAGGTATGCACCACCAGGCCCAGCTCCATCCAGCTATTTTTGTGCATAAAGTTATGGGAGTTTTTTGTTGGTTTTTGTTAGGCGGTACAGGACATTGAACACAGGGCCTTCACAATGAACTACATCCCCATCCTTTTTTTTTTTTTTTTTGGAGACAGGGTCTTGCTATGCAATTCAGGCTGGCCTTGAGCTCACTTTGTAGCCCAGGCTGGTCTCAAACTCCCAAAGATCTTGCCTCAGTCTCCCAAGTGCTAGGATTACAGGCATGTGCCACCACACCCGGCATTCCCATCCCTTTTTATTTTAGAGACAGGGTCTCCCTAAGTTACTAAGTTATGTAGACTCGGCTTGAATTTGTGATCCTTCTGTCTTTGTCTCCCAGAGTTCTGGGATTACAGACATGCAACACTGTACCTAGCTTGTACATAAAGTCTTACTGGAACACAATCATATTTGTTTACTAGTGTTTTATAACTTTCATGCTAAATTATAACACAGGCTATGTGGCCTGCAATGCCTAAAGATGCTGAGAGACAGAGAGAGAGAGAGAGAGAGAGAGAGAGAGAGAGAGAGAGAGAGATCTTTACAGCTTCCTCTCCTAGGGTCACTGTCTATCTCAATCTAGATCCTACAAGGAGACAAAAATTATTCCTTGATTATTTATTTAGCAGTGCTGGTGGTAGAACCCAGGGCCTCTTGCATGCTAGACAAACACTCTACACTAAGCCATGCTCTCTGATTATTTTAAACAGGAAGATTATAAAATAAAGATGTAAGGAACTTTTTTTTATGGTGCTAGGGATGAAACCTAGGGCTTCGTACATGCTAGGCAAAACTGAGTTGTATCCACCCCACTGTACTCCCAAGCCCTAAGGAAAACACTTAACAGATACTTACAGACTTGTCCAACTCAGGGCCTCTTGCTGCCACCATTGCCTTCTCCTCTTCCTCTTCTTGCTCCTCCTCCTTCTCTTCTTTCTCTTCCTGCTCCTGCTGCTCCTCTTCCATCTCCCTTCTCTTCCTCTTCTTCCTTTTCCTGCTTTTCCTCTTTCTCCTCTGTCTTCTTTTTAATGTCATAATAAGAAATACAAAGTTTAAAGGTAGTTTTATTACTTATAACCATTAACTGTGGTATATATTCTATATGTGGCCCAAGATAGTTCCTCTTCATTCATTTCATCCTACACAAGCCAGAAGGTTGGACACCATGGGAGTTAACACAGAAGCTTTACTTATGAGGGCACGAGGCCATGGGGGATGCCCAGATGGAAAGCAAGGGAGGGCATATGTGTCACAGCTCTCTCCCCAAGATGTGGCTTCCTCAAGTGTTATTGGAGATGTCATTGCTCCCTTTTGGAAGATGAACATGGGTGCTGTAATGTCTGGGCCAGCAGTGGTCAGCAGTCACCTGGCCATCATTGTACAATCCTATGGGATGCCAGCCAGCCCTGACTGGTGGGCAGATCCATGTGTAAGAACTAGTGCATGGAGTATCCACAGAAATGGTCTCTTCAGTACAAACAAGCCAGGAGTGGTGGGTGACGGTGTGAAGGAAGGCACCTTTCTCCTGCCCTTGGGTTGTAGAATACTTACAGTACATGGACTAGACTCAGGGCTATATTTTGTAATGAACAGTTACTTCACCATTACCCAGGTGTACATGGATAGTGTTTGGAAAGGATCTCCATTGTCTATTAGATGTCAATCACTGGGTCCCATTGATGAGGCAGTCTCTGGTAGGTACTGATAAGCACTGGTAGAAAAAAAAAGAGATCCAGGGGAGGAGCTAGGGTGTAACTCAGTGGTAGAGCTCTTGCCTACTGTGGATGAGGCTCTGTGTTCCTTCTCCATTCTCCAACAGACAGAGACAGAGAATGAATGAATATGCCATCCATGACAGGCAGAATTCTCTAAAAATGCAGGGGATCCTAACTTCAGACCCTCTCAAAAAGAATTACTAGAGCTGGGTGTGGTGGCACACAGTGGTCTACAATCAAAGTTATCCTGGAAGCTGAGGCAAGAGAATTGCAAGTTCAAGGCTCAGTAGGAAGACTCCATCTCAAAAAAGGCTGTGGATAAAGCTCAGTAGAAGAGTTCTCCTAGAAAACCTAACATCACTACTTCTCAAAACTTTAACGAAATTGAAAGGGAAGCCATACTCCCAAATGCATTCCAAGAAGCAAGTATTACCCTGATACCGAAACTGGAGAAGGATCTAACTAAGAAAGAGAACTAGAGGCCAATCTCCCTAATGAACATGGATGCAAAAATCCTCAATAAAACACTGGAAAACAGAATGCAGCAAATCATCAAGAATATTATACACAGTGACCAAGTGGTATTCATCCCAGGAATGCAGAGATTGTTCAGCATATGCAGATCAATAAATGTAATACACTGTATTAAAAAGGCAAGGATTAAAAACCATATAATCATCTCAATAAATACAGAAAAAGGTTTTGACAAAGTCTAGTACCCATTCATGATAAAAACCCTGCAGAAAATTGGAATAGATGGTCTTTCTCTCAATCTGATAAAAACCATCTATGACAAACTGACAGCCAACTTCATACTAAATGGACAAAAACTGAAAGCTTTCTGTCTAAAATTGGGAACAAGACAAAGATGTCCACTGTCTCCACTCTTAATCAGCATAGTCCTGGAAACTTTAGCCAGCACAATTAGACAGAGAAAGAAATAAAAGGAATAATGATAGGAAAGGAAGAAGTTAAATTATCATTATTTGCAGATGACATGATACTCTACATAGAAGACCCCAAAAACTTCACTAAAAAACCACTAGATTTAATAAGCAAATTCAATAACATAGCTGAATACAAAGTCACCACTCAAAAATCAATAGCCTTCCTGTACACAAATAACAAACCCATTGAGAGAGAAATTAGGGAAACAGCACCTTTCACAATAGCATCCCCCAAAATGAAATACCTAGGAATCAATCTAATGAAGGATGTAAAAGACCTCTACATTGAAAACTACAGTACTCTGAAAAAGGAGATTGAAGTGGACATCAGAAAATGGAAAGATATCTCTTGCTGTTGGGTAAGAAGAACCAACATAGTGAAAATGGCCATACTTCCAAAACTGTTATATGGATTTAATGCAATACTGATCAAAATTCCAATAGCATATAACAGAATTAAAGAAAACAATCCTAAAATTCATTTGGAACCAGAAGAGACCTAGATTAGTGAAGACAATTCTGGGCAACAAAGGTAAGGCAAGGAGAATCACAATCCCTGCCTTGAAATTACACTATAAAGCTACCGTGATAAAAACAGCATGGTACTGGCAAAAACACGGAGCTGAAGATCAATGGAACAGATTAGAAAATGCAGAAACAACTCTAGACATACTCAGCCACCTTATCTCCGATAAAGGTGCTAAACACATTCACTGGAATAGAGATACCCTCTTTAATAAATGGTGCTGGAAAAACTGGCTCTGCACATGCAAAAGATTAAAATTGGATCCATATCTTTCACCATATGCTAAACTAAATTTGAAATGGATCATATAAACATATAAAGAGCTCAAAAAGTGAGACCTCCCAAGTTTAAAGACCCAATCCAAAAAGGGGCAGAGATGAATACACCTTTCTCAGATGAAATACAAACAACAAATAAATTTATGAAAAAATGTTCAACATCACTGGCCATTTAAGAGATGCAAATTAAAACAACACTGAGATTCCATCTCACCCCAGAAAGAATGGCTATTATCAAGAAATCAACCCATAATAAATGCTGGAGGGGTTGTGGGGCAAAAGGAACTGTCCTCCACTGTTGGCGGGAATGAAAACTGGTGCAACTACTGTGGAAATCAGTGTGAAATTCCTCAAAAAACTAGGATTGAAGGACCCATTCAACCCAGCTATTGCCCTTCTGGTATTTTCCTGGAAGAATTAAAAACATCATACCACAGTGATATATGTGCACCATAATTCGCCAATATTCATTGGATACTACATTTTGATGAGATACACTTGATTTCTCATTGTATCATAAAATTAAGAGTGGAAAAACTACTTATCCAATGGGTATAAATATTCTCAAGTTTGTAATGAACTGAAGGAAGTTTCAGATCTTTGGTTTAAATTTTAATTGATTAAAACTAAAAAAAAAGAATAGAAAATATCCTTAAGGAGCCAGATATGGTGATAGACACCTGTAGTCCCAGCACTCAGGAGGATTGCTGCAAACATAATGCCAGCCTGGACTACATAGTTCAGGCTCAGCCTGAACTACACAGCGAAATTCTGTCTTAAACAAAATATCCTTAATCATACTCACTTCATATGAGATGATTAGTAGCACATGTCCAGTGGCCACTCTATTCTACAGTGAAGGTCTAGACTCACTTCTGGTCGTTCTGTGGTGCTCACAACAATGACAGGAGACCAAGCTTAGGCAGCAGCTGTCTGCCCACAGTCCAGAATCACCACTTTGCATCTGGGTGATACATGAACAGTTACTTGTATTGTCTGAATCTGTTTTCTCATCATTAAATAGGGCAGCGAGGTGTATACTGTGAAGGGTTGGTAGGGTAAATAAGTGAGCTCATATGTATAATCCTCCTAGTTGAAATTCAGACATGTTTGTCCTCAATAGATGACAGTGTGTTAGTAATACTCATGTTACAGAGGGTACTGGTTGTTTTGTTTTGTTTTGTTTTGTTTTGTTTTGTTTTGTTTTGTTTTGTGACAGCATATCACCATGTATGCCAGGCTGGCCTTGAACTCACTATGTAGTCCAGGCTATCCTTGAACTTTCACTGATCCTCCTGCCTCAGCCTGCCCAATGCTGAGACTACAGGCATGCTCTGCCATGCCCAGCTAAGAGTATACTGTTTATAGTGGCTTCCATTCTTATCATCTGCAGAGAGGGAGGCAGTATATGATGAGTGATGAGGATGTAGGTTTGTTGAATGACTGACGTTACCAGAACTCCAGATAAGCCTGTGTAAGGAAGAATGAAGATTTCCCATAATCACTCACATTCATAAGCTGTGATGAAGGGCATCTGGGAAAAGGTCATTCAGGCATGTTTCACTCTCGGGCTCATGGGCCGGCAGCCATGGGTGGAGCCCATGCAAAGTTCTGCCGATGTTCCCCTTTAGAGAATCTGACTCAAGCCCTCCCTGAATATTATAAGTATAAACATTTTTGTGGCCCAGGCCTGAGTAGTCGCTGTACCTTTCTTAGTTAATTTTCAAGATGCTAAAGTGGCCCAGAGAACACTATTGTTAAATCAGTCCCTGCATATATTTCACAGAGATGCTGCATAATCTCTCATGACAGGGAGAAGTGTTTCCATCTGTGTGGCCGGGAGTTTCCTGTCTTATAAAATAAGACAGCTACAGTGGTGGGTGAGGGTGTGAAGGTGAGGGTGTGCTGCAATATATTGGGTTAGGGTGGGGGCAGTGGTGCATCCCTCCAATCCCAGCTCCTCTGGAGGCTGGGGCAGGAAGATTGCAAGTTGGAGGCCAATCTGAGCAACTTCCTGAGACCTTGTCTCAAAATAAAATAAAGAAAAGGGCTGGAGATGCAGCTCAGTGATACAGCACTCACGTAGCAAACATGGAATCCTAAATATTCAATCCCCATGCTGTAAAAAAAGTGTGGGAATACATGGGATTCATGAGGACGGGCTGACTTCTGGGCTGTGAGGGAGAATTTCTCTCCTCCATAGGTTCTCATGCCTTCTCTCTTTTCCAGAAGCCTTTCTTTCTACGGACCCAGTCTTCTTCCTTGAAGAAAAGATAAAGGAGGAAAGGATGGTGGCTGACTGCCTGACAAACTGCTATCAGGTATGCAGAACCTCTGTCCCACAAATGGCATGCTTGCCCCCACCAGATGGACACATTTGCAGTCAAGTAGATTTGTGTCCCCACTTAAAGCCAGGAACACCTCCGGCAAGGGCTGAGACCCCAGCTGATTCCCTCAGGGAGTGGAGTTTCTGATATTCGTGAGGTTTTACCTGAAAATCATCCCAGTATATCAGCGGTTAGGAGTGAACCTTGACACCCCTGGTGCCGGGTGTGCAGTTACTGTGTTCCCAGTACTCCAACAGATGATGAAGGATCAGAGTGGCCTTTTCTCGGGTATTCAGGGATCATTCTCTTACCAAGTGGATGCACATGCTCAGGAGCTGTACTTTAAAGTTACAAAGCAAGAGGGGAAGAACACCCAGTCTAGCATATGTGCTGCCAAAGTGAGCACTAGAACACGCAGTCTAGTTCTGGGGAGAGGAGTGTGTGTTTCTTTTTTTTTTTTTGTACCAGAAATCGAACTCATGACCTCAGGCTTGCCAGGCAAGCGCTTATGTCACTGAGCTACATCCCCGGCCCGGGAGTTTGTGTTTCAGAAGGGCCATTGCAGCCCTGTACGGATCAGTGGGGTTCTTGCTGTACCCTGGCAAGGAACGTTGGAGAGAATTAGGAAAAAATAGACAAGACACAAAAAGCTGGGATCAGGTGAAGGTCCTCTCTCTCTCTGAGCGGAGAAGGGGAACTGCCCAAGAACAGTAGAGCATTTATTTATACCCTCGAGAGGTTGGTTAATTTCCTCCTCCCCGCCCAGCAATCAGTTAACCAGCTGCAACGGCTTTGTTATGCGCTTCCGGGAGCTCCTGTGCTCTCGGAGCTCCGATGTTCTCGGGCTGGCTTCATCTTGCACGTGTGATTACTTTGCAGCCACTCACAACACAGCCCCTGGGTGGCATGAGGTGAACAATGAGCAAATGTGGGGAGAGGAAAGGTCCCTAGGACCGCTGGACCCTTAGTGGGCAGCGGAGGCCCTCGGAGCCCTGTGTGTGCCTCGGTCTCACCCCCTCATCCCCGGTGAACGTTGGCGGAGAGGTCATTGTGTGACTCGGCACTCAGGCTGGCCTGTGTGTGATGATCCAGGACTCGGTGACCTTTGAGGATGTGGCCGTGGACTTCACCCAGGAGGAGTGGGTTTTGCTGGGTCGAAATCACAGAGACCTTTACAGAGAGGTGATGCTGGAGAACTACGAGAACCTGGCCTCCGTGGGTAAGAGCGGCGCCGTGCCTGTGGGGAGGAGATGGAGGCTGCGGTACCTCCTGGGTCCCAGCCTGGGTGATGTGGACTCTGAGTCCCCAGGGAAATGAGGTGGACATAGCCTCTGTCCCAGGACAGTGGTTGTGCTTTATCTTTGGGGGGTATGTCCCAAGGGCTGGGGCCATTATTAAGTAAAATGAAGGTTATTTGAACACAAGCACTGCTGTCCTGTGATGGGTGATTTGAGGAGAAGGCTAGGAAATGTCTACTGTACCGGTTGCATTTACGGCAGGCAGGGCTGTGATAGACAAAGGGAAGATTCCCATCCCTGGAAGGACAGAGTGGGACACAAATTTCACCACACTACCGAAAATCAGGTGTCATTTAAAACTTAGGAATTTTTTCTGAAAATGTATACTTAATATTTTTAGGCCAGATGGGGGGTAACAAACTGTGGAAAGCAAATCCATGGATAAGGGGACTGCTGTACATTTTAATCTACTGTAGTGGTTTCTAGTTCGGTCCAAGGTGAGCAGTATCACTACTGCCCCTTAGAAAGGTAGATTACTGGGCCGGTAGTATAGCTCAGCAGTACAAGCCGGGCGTGGTGGCGCACGCCTGTAATCCCAGCACTTGGGAGGCTGAGGCAGGAGGATCGTTGCGAGTTCAAACCAGCGTGGGCTACGAAGTGAGCTCAAGGCCAGCCTGAGCTGTGTAGCGTGACTGTCTCAAAAAGACAAAAAACAAAAAACAAGCAGTACACCATTTGCCTAGTGTGCACAAGGATTCAATCCCTAATACCACCAAAAAGGAAGAAAAGGAAAATAAATGTTAACTATTACTCTCTTCCTCCTTTTTATGTTTGGTTTTTGAAACAGGGTCTTGCTATGTAGTCCAGGCTGGCCTTGAACTCACTGTGTAGTCCAGGCTGGCCTCAAACTTGTGCTCATCTTCCTGCCTCAGCCTCCTGAGTGCTGGGATTGCAGGCATGTGCTACCGTACTTGGCTTAGTCTCTCCTTTGACATACTGAACCAGAAACTACAGGTAGGTCCTTGTGTAAGTTTTAACAAGCTATCCAGATAAATCCGAGGCACTGTAATATGTAACGTTCATTGATATAGTTTTGTTTTTCTGTAGAACAAGTATCAGTTTGTTTCACCTTATTTTCTGGTTGAATCAAGGTGTTACTGCTACATTAGCAAGTGTGTAAGTACTCATTTGGGTTTCAGAGTTCAAAGATAACTAATCATTTGGGGCACAGAAAGAGATATTTGCAAGCTTAGTCCTTTTATAATTATTCCCTTGCTTTCATTAGAACCATCACTGCTGAATTAAACTAAGTTTAGGGATTCCTTGCCCGAACCTCTTTTTGTTTTTTGAGCCTCTTGCATGAATGCATCTTTCCCCATGTGCAGGGTGTGAGCTTGTCAAACCCAGTCTGATCTCCTGGTTGGAACATGAAGAGGATTGGAGGACACAGCAGAGAGGAGATCCCCAAGGTGAGTGCTCATGAAGAACACCTGTGATCAAAGACACGCTCAGTATGTTTGGAAGTGTAGGAGATGCACTTGATATCAGAAGCGTCAGACTATTTATCTGAGAAGGTAGGAAATCCTCAACTTCTCATACTGTTTGACTAATCACACATTCTTATAATTTCACAAAATGATTTGTTCTCTTTGTTATCATTTTGTTGTTACTCTTTGCTGCTTTTCATTTCTGATAATATTCTGCTGGGCGTGATGGTGCATACCTGTAATCCCAGCACTCAGGCTGAGACAGGAGGATCACTGCAAGTTTGAGACCAGGTGGGCTACAAAGTGAGCTCAAGGCCAGCCTGAACTGCATAGCAAGACCATGTCTCAAAAAGACAAAAAGACCAAAAAAAAAAAAGAAAGAAAGAAAAAGAAGTTCTGCCTGTTCACTATCAGTTTTAATTTTCAAAGAATCGATTTGTGATAAACTGTCTAAGACTGATTCATATTAGCCATTGCCAAATGTTTAACCTAATTAAAATGCTCAAATTTTTCTCTTTCTTTTTCTTTCTTGCTTGCTTGCTTTTCCTTTTTTTCCTTTCTTTCCTTCTTTCTTTGTCTTTCTCTCCTTTTCCTCCTCCTTGTCCTTCCTTCTTTCTTCTTCTTCCTTTTTCTGTCCTTCCTTCCTTCTTCCCTTTCATACTCAACCAGGTTTTGTTTGCAAAGAAATATAAATGAACTCTATCATTTTTAACTCCTGCAAATGATTATTTCTTTCTCTAACCTTTAATTTGTTCTTTTTGTCTTCAGAATGGGAAATGCAACTTAGCAGCAAAGAGGAAGCATTTCAGCAGAATTTTTTGAGGAGACGAACTTCAAATGGGATGCCAACAGTAAGACTGATAAGGGATCTTTGTTATTTTTCACACTCAGATGATGTGGAATTCCATTATATAAAATAAATTAACATTCACCCAGGCAGGATCAATGTATCTAGAGAAATACTCTGAATATAATGAGTTTGGGAGTGTCCCAAACTTATTATGAAATCCTCTAGAGATACAAGTACATAGTCCCATGTGTGTAATTAGATATTGACTTGTTAAAGCAATTTTGTAAATATTTCAACAGTAGTTTTAAGATTAAGCAGATGAATCAGGGTTCTGGCACTGCTGTTCTGTCATTCAATTTGAAAAGAAGACATGACAGGAACTGTATGAATGTCATAAAAATGTTAAAAATCATAATCATCATCATAGAATGATGATGAAGTACATAGTAAATAAGGTCCTTATCACCATTCATATGTATGTCAACAGGGAAGAAATGAGAATAGTGTTGAACTCTGAGATTAACAAGGGAGATTTCTTATTTACAACACCCAGAGATTGAGAATCATGTTATGTTTCTGATGCAGAAAAGAACCAAACAAAGAAAAGAAAGAAGGCTTTTACTGCGCACATGGAGAGGAGAGGACAGCATGCCATACCAGACTCCTCCGGGGTCAGACAGGGGAGCTGGGGTTTATGAAGATTCCGGCTAGGGGCGGAGCTTAGGGGGCGGGCTTAGTGACATGTCCGGAGCTGATTGGAGGTTTCTTCGCGTGCACGGGAAGGGCAAGAGGAAGTTGTACTGGGGCTGAAGGGAAGAGAAAAGGGGGTGTGGTCATTGGGAAGATAAACTGTTGTTTTGGGCTTCAGCCCTATTAGACCACCACCACCATAATTCAGCAATTCATACCCGGGCAGGAACCTGTCAAATCCCTTTCTAGAAAATTAGCACAGAGGAGAGATGTTTGAGAGAAGTGGCATTAATTCTAGTGGGAGAAATGTCTCGAATGTGATGAATTGTGAAACCCTAATCCTAGCTCTAACCTAGGGCTTCAGAGTTCCCACAAGTATACCTTCCTGCAATTTTAACCGGGTACTGAGAGTCTTAAAAGAATTTCATAAAAATGGAGAGGAGCACTTCCATGATGAGGCCTGGTGACACAGAGTATTTAGTGTTGGGTTTCTTTATCCAACTTGAAGGGAATCCACAGAGAATGGCATATACGCATGTGATCAAAATGGCAGAAATCATAGTTACAATAATATTTCTGTTTGCAGATAGGTAGAACCCACTGACAAGTCTGAAAAATCTTTTAACCATCATTCATCCCTTCATCAACAGGCAGGACACCAGAATGCAGGGGAGCTCTGTGACTATACGCAGTATGGAGAAATCTTCAGTGAACACTCCTATTTCAAGACACATATGAAAACTCAAAATATATGGAATACAGGAAATTTATTTCACTCCACGGGTCATGCTATGCCTGTTCAAATGAATACCATAAAACACTACACATGTAAGACTTGTGGAAAAGCCTTTGGGCGTTCTTCAAACCTTAATAGGCACATGAGAACCCACACTGGGGAGAAACCCTATGAATGTAAGGAATGTAGGAAGCCCTTCACAACTTACTCGAGGCTAGTGGAACACTTCAGAACTCATACTGGAGAGAAACCCTATAAATGTAAGGATTGTGGAAAAGCCTTCACTAAGCGCTCAGGCCTTATTACGCACATACCAACACATGCTTCCGAAAAACCTTATGAGTGTAAACAATGTGGGAAAGCCTTCGCTTCCTCCCCACGCCTTTCTCAACACGTAAGAACCCACAGTGGAGAGAGACCCTACATATGTAAGGAATGCGGGAGAGCCTTTCTTACTTCCTCCTACCTGCGTAACCATGTAAGAAGAACTCACAGTGGAGAGAGGCCCTATATATGTGGGGAGTGTGGGAAAGCCTTTCATTCTTCCTCATACCTACATAGACATGTAAAAACTCACAGTGGAGAGAGACCCTTCACATGTAAGGAATGTGGACGGGCCTTCCTTACTTCCTCATACCTCCATAACCACATGAGAAAAACTCACAGTGGAGAGATACCGTACATATGTGGCGAATGTGGGAAGGTCTTCCACGCGTCCTCATACCTACGTAGACATATAAGAACTCACAGTGGAGAGAGACCCTATATATGTAAGGAATGTGGGAAAGCTTTCCTGAATGTCTCATACCTGCGTAAACATCTAACCATTCACACTGGAGAGAAACCCTATGAATGTCAGGAATGTGGGAAGGCCTATAATAGGTGTAATCTGCTCAATGAACACTTAAAAACTCACACAGTGGAAAAGCCATTTGATTGTCATGTATGTGGAAAATCCTTCCAGTATTTCTCATACCTTACTAAACACATTCGTATTCACACCGGAATAAAGCCCTATAAATGTAAGTACTGTGGGAAAGCCTTTACCACCTCCTCAAGCCGAACTGAACATGTCAGAAGTCATACTGGGGAGAGGCCCTATGAATGTAGGGAATGTGGGAAAACCTTCACTTCGTCCTCGAACCTAATTCACCATGTAAAAATCCACACCCGAGAGAAGCCCTATAAATGTGAGGAATGTGGGGAAGCCTATAGCAGCATTTGCCTACTCAGTGACCATTTAATGACTCATACAGAACAGAAACGCCTTGAATGGGAGGAGTGCCAAAAATCCTTTAGGAATTCCTCACATCTTAATCATCGCAGTGGAGTTTACACTGGTGAGTAACCTTATTCATAGAAAGAATGAGGGGCAGCCCTCAGTTACTCCAGTTTAATTTGAAGACATTCAAGAACCCATACTCAAGATGCCCCATGAATTGAAAGAAGGAAATATGAAAGTCTTCAGTTTCCAGGGAAGTTATTCTGAAATGTGTGAGACTTCACGCTGGAGGGACACTGATGTAAAATTATGTGGAAAGTTGTAGTTCTACTAAGCTTCACTTGTGGTCTCACAGTGGAGAAAACCTTATGAAGGTAAGAAATGTTATAAAGTCATTTTTTTTACATGCTGTTAATCCTCAGCATTTAGTGACCATTCTGATTTATGCCCAAGAGAAAACTGAATATATGGGATATAGGAATTTTGTCCCCATGTCCTACAATCTGGTATGCTGATAAAAATACAGCCATCCAGATGGTCCTTGTTTATTTTGAACATTTGTGATTCTGTCCTGATCATTCCCAGAGGGATTCATCATTCTTTCCTTTCTGAGCAACATCATTTCATTCTAGTTGCTACAACTTCTGGGTAACAGCCTGGTGAAAAGTGGGCCTTTGGGATATAAACAGTACTGTTTTAAGCACTGTAGATTCTTTGGTTTGTCATGCTCTGAAACACGGTCCTGCAGAGGCTCACAGCACACAAGTTTGGGGTATAGACTCAGTGTTGGTTAAACATTCTTATTTCTCTCTCGTGTCTGATCCTTTCAGATAAAAGGTGGGGGTGAAAGAAGAGATGAGTGAAAATGGGATGAGTGAGTAGCTAGTAGTATGAGATGCCTCAGTTTCATGGCCATAGGAGGAGGGCACTCGCACGTGAGAATGGGAGATTCTGTGACATCTGGCTGTGCAAGGAGTTGGGACAGGCTTCCGTGTCCTATATTCGTTCTTCTGCTTGGCAAAGCAATTCTGTATGCGTGAGTCAAGCAACAGCTGGGACTGGTAGTAAAATATGGATTTTCCCTTCCGTGTACTTTGAAAACAAAACAAAAAAATGCCCGTGAACACAGCTTGTCACCATGGCCTACCATGCTGGAAATCACCATGGCACCTCCTGAATGTTTGACGAATGTGTGGCCCTTGGGTACAGACGTGTGCAGCACAACCAGGTCGCAGCCTCAGTGGTCCAAACTTACATACTTCTGATGCTTGAGCAACCTTGGGTTGTTTATGTGTGGCCATCAGGGCTCTAGCCACTTGATGGCTCTTTCTGTGGCTCTTCATCGAGCCAGTGTGATGTAGCCCAAACAAGGCAAAGAATAAATCTTGAATGGAAGAGACCTCTGTACTTCTGTGTTGCATGTTTGTGATGAGGAGTGGGTGGTGGAGTTTTCTTCTGGGGGTGTGATGTTGCTGTTTAGCCATGTGTTAGCACATTTCATTCTTGGCAGTGACCCCAAAGATCATCAGACCAGTCCCTTGTGTGGGTTGTCACAGCTCATAGACTGGCCTTGTGTGCCGTCCCAGTGGTTTGAAATGAGGTATTGGAGGTCACCCCAGGAACTTGTTCAGAGCTTCTTGAGTGTGAGGACACATTGGGTCATGAGTGAAGTCCATACTGCAGGGTGGCCTTACCCTTGGGCTTGAACGTGATATTAACAAATGACAGGCCGAGGGGCTGGGGATTTAGCTCACTGGCACAGCGCCTGCCTGGCATGTGCGAGGTCGTGAGTTCAATTCCCGGTACCAGAAAAACAACAACAACAACAAAAAAAACCAAAACAAACAAACAAATGACAGCCCAGTGTCACAGCCCACATATTCTCCTGCCTGAGAGGCTCAGTGCCAGGGAAGATGCCCCCCAACCCTAAGACCTCACCATTGGAGAAGACTTCCTTGTCTTCACTAGAGATGAGTTCATAAGATCATCAGAACCTCCTCCATAGCGATGCCCATGGACCAGCATGCCTCAGGCATAAACTACACAAGAGTTGCTTTTTGTACTTTGGTATTTGGGATTCTGTTGTGTACCTGAGCTTGCTATTGACATAGCCCATAATCCTGGTGCAAACTCAGCCATAACATACAGCTGTACACTCCATGCCTATAAAAAACGTAAAGAGATTACTGGCATCTGTGCCATCCTGAAAGTTGATGAAAAAATTTTTGGGTTCCCTCAGGAGGCACTGGCTGTGTATCAGTTACCCACTGTTACAGCCAAGGGCCATGTTACCTCCTATAGCTGTCGTTGATTTCCTTCTCTGCCTTGGTTTCAAAGAAAACCATATTTTTACATATGTTTCAGTAGAGTGCAAACCCTCACCACAACTCCAGACTTCCACCTTCATTATGGTCAAACTCATGTATTTTAGCACATTTTACAACTCTACAATTTTAAAGCTGTTTTCAGGTCTGAAAATTTCAGATACATTTTCTTGAACAGTGCCATATAATGGAGAACTTTCTTATGGCCAGACTTATGCAGGCTGCTTATACTTCATTATATTCCTTCTTCCTACTCAGAATATTTTTTTCCTGTGCTCTTTAGGGCTTAATAATAGGGCAACTTAATGCCCTATTATTGTAATTCTCCAAGGTCCTCATTCTCAAGTGTGATGTCAGAACATTCTCCAATTTATTAGTTATGAGTTTCATTTCCTATATGTTAAGATGCACTGACATCGTGCATATTTTGCTGGCTGAGAAGACACTTCCCCTCCCTGGTCTAGGTAATTCCTCCAGATAGTAATTAACTGACTTGGGAGCATATATTCCATATTCAAATGAATCCAAAGCCCAGATCCACAACCAGTTCCTCTAACCTGGAGAACCAAGCCAATATTTCTCCTACCCCAAGTCAAACCAGGACAAGGCTCAAGACATCTGTGCACTTGCCCTTCAGATATTTTTTTCCTGCCTTAGTTTGTCTTTTTGGTAGAAATCCCAGTAAGTGCTGTGATCTGTGTTTTCTTGCTAATGTTTCTTCTGACTACCTGTTTCTCTGCCATGTGTTTGTGCATCATGGTGTGCACTTCCACTTTGTCTTAGTAGTAAGAAACTTCTTCCAGTGCCAGAACTCCTGTGTGCACTCAGCCTATTGAATTCACATACAGGTGGAAATCAATCATTTCTTGAATTTTCCACAAGATACTCCTTAGGTGATTTTTGAAACCTGCCTGATTGATTTAACCCCTGTGCGATTTTATTCTTTTTCATTGTACACAAAGCATATTTTAGTGGGGCATGGTGGTGCATGCCTGTAATCCCAACACTTGGGAGGCTGAGGCAGGAGGATCACTGTGAATTCCAGGCCAGCCTGGGCTACAAAGTGACTTCAAGGCCAGCCTGAACTGCATAGCAAAACCCTGTCTCAAAAGGACAAAAACAACAACGAGACATAGCTTTACTTACTCTAGCTATTTTTCTTGTAGTGAAATACTTGGTCATGTGTTTTCCCAGTTTTTCCAGTATTTGGTCTTTTTAAAAATAATCTTAGCTAAGCATGATGGCACATGCCTATAATCCCAGCATTCAAGGGGCTGGGGTAGGAGGATTGCTTCAAGTTTGAGGCCAGCATTGGCTACCTAGTGAACTCAAGGCCAGCCTGAACTACACAGCAAGATCCTGTCTCAAAAATACAGAACAAGGTTGGGCGTGGTGGCACACGCCTGTAATCCCAGCACTCAGGTGGCTGAGGCAGGAGGATCGTTGCGAGTTCGAGAGCAGCCTGGGCTACAAAGTAAACTCAAGGCCAGTCTGGACTGCATAGTGAGACCATGTCTCAAAAAAGAACAAAAAATATATAAATAAATAAATAAAAATACAAAACAGAAACTAAAGGGCTCATGTGTACTAACTTGGTAAACGTTTTTGTCCTGTATTTTTCTTTGACAGGCTGGGGATTGAACCCAAGGCCTCATACATAGTAGGCAGATGTTTTATCACTGATCTACATCCCTAGCCCTCTCCCCCCTTGTTTAGTTGTTTGTTTGAGGGTCTCATTAAGTCATCAAATTGCCCAGTCTGGACTCAAACTTTTTTTTTTTTTGGTTTTTCTTCAGAACCGGAAATCGAACTCACGACCTTGCACGTGGCAGGCAGGCACTGTGCCGCTGAGCTAAATCCCCAGCTCTGGACTCAAATTTGTGATCCTCCTGTTCTAGCCTCCCAGATGCTGGGATTATAGGCTTATACCACCATGCTTGCCATAATTTTGCCTTAATTGTGATGTACCCAAATTTCTCCAACCATTCCTTTACTAAGTCCCCAACTTACAAACATTTGTGTTGTTAACTTTCACAGGTGTACCATATAGGACTCATTTTGTTGGATTTAGGAACAAATCCAACTTACAAACATCTCCTGGAACAGAACTCATTTGTAAATTGGGGACTTACTATATGTCATTTGAGAACCTAACTGAAGGCCTTAAAATTGTTCTATTACCTTGTCTTCCATATTTTCTTGTAGTCCTAGTTTCAAATTTCAACAGTTAACTGATACCATTCCTGCTTGTGTCTATATATGTTGAATTTCATTTTTCTTTTTGTGGACATAAGATTATCATAGGACTTCTGTTTCTGGCAAAGGTGTATGTGGGGTGCCTTAATGCTGACAGAGATAGAGACAGAGACAGAGACAGAGAAGAAAGATGGTCCTACCATCTAGCACTGTTGGAAGGATGGAAATTACATGTTTTTTCCCTTCCATTTACATGTTCCTAGCCTCTCAGAGGCAATCCTGTGGTGTCTGTGACATACTATGGGTCTCCAGAGTGAGACTGAGACTATCATCTTAGTTACTTTTCTCATTGCTGAGACAAAATATCAGACACCCAAATTAAAGGAGGAAATGTTTATTTAGTTCACAATTGACTGGCTCCATGGCAGGGTGGTATGCTCAACAGGCAACAGTTCTGGCAGGCAGAAAGTAGCAAAAGCAACAAGGGACTTTATCAGCATCTTTCTGCCCCATTTATCTTGCCCAAATTACTTACAGCAGGAAGTATTTGCCCTCTTAATCCTAGTGCTCTTGGACCTAGCACTGCACCATGAATCAACCCATGCATCACATATTAGACCCAGCTACCTCTGAAAAAGCCCCACCAATGACTGCATGAGGCTTTAGGAGGAAATCTAGCCACAAGCCATAACATTCCACCCTACCCCTCCAAAACTCATGCACATCCGTTTATACAAAAGGCATTCAGTCCATCTGTAAGAGTTGCTAAAATCCTAACAATTTCAACATTGTTGAAAAGTCCAAGTCCCAAGTCTCCACCGAGACTTAAGGCAAACTCTTAGCTGTAAGCCCCTGTATAAATGAAAGTTAAACACTTTTCAACATTCAATGGCACAAGATAGATACTTCCATTCCAAGTTACAAACGGGGATAGCAAGGAATGGGAACAAAGCAAGACCAAAATCCAGCATTAAATCCCACAGTTCCACTTCCAGCATTCCCAGCAATCCATGGCAAGGTATGAACTCCAAAGAGCTTGGGTAGCTCCACCCCTGTGGCACTGTCAGTGGTTAAAGCTCCCATAGCTTCTCTCTGGGGTGGGCTTTGCTCCCTCCTTGCAGCTCTCCTCAGATGATCCATGTTCCTGGCTTCTCCTAACTTCTGGGGTCTCCACTGCACCTTTGGCTTCACACAGCTTCACACACTGCCCTCTCAGGGACACACTGCCTGGCCTCCCAGAGCTTTTGAAATCTGAGTGGAAGCGAAATCTTCCTGATCCCACAACTCTTACATTCTGCATGCACCTAAAACCAGGGCCACGTGGATGATGCCAAGGTCTGTTGCCAGCTGAAGCAGTAGCCAGGTTTCTTTCCCTCTTGGCTGCCAGGGTCCAGTGCCTAGATCATTGAGCACTCTCGGACTCCAATTCTGAGGAATAAATTCTCTATACCACTGCCATTCTGAGGCATGGTGCTCTGGGGCTTTCTTCTCAAAGCAGTCTCACTTTTGCAATTTTGAGGCTGCAAGGGGTGGAGTGCTGCTGCTTTTTATGATGCCCTCAGGCCATCTTTTCTAGTCTCCTGTTCCTTCTCAGCAATCAAGATTTCTTCTGCTCTATCTTTGCAGTCCATAACTTTACTGGTGCTTCCTTTCTGACCAAACCCATACTTTAACTCATTTTGTTGGGCTCTTTGCTCTTGATTCTCAGCATAAATCTGGCTAAAAGCCCCCAACAGTAGCCATGCCTCCACCAACATTAGACTCCCTTGAAATTTCTTCTGCAAGATTAATTAGTCCACCACCCTTAATCTCAGTCCCAGGCAAAGTCTCTGGATACAAGCAAAATGCAGAAAAACTTTCTGCCAAGGTGTAACACACATTGTCTGGAGTCCAACAGTCAATGCAGTCCTTCCCAGCAGAAACCTCCCAAGACTAGTCTTTACTGGCAGGTTTTCTATCAGCCTTTTGGTCTTCTGAGCTCTGACCAGAATCTCCTGTCAAGTACAGCCTCAGGCATTCCAGCTCTGTTTTTTCACCCAGCATCTCTGAACCTTTCCAGATTCTTCCCACAAGGCAGTCCCAAAGGTTTATTTAGCTCACAATTTGTAGAGGTTTCAGTCCATAATCAGCTGGCTCCAACGTAGGATGGTGTGACAGACAGGCAATAGTTCATGGCAGGCAGGAGGTAGCAAAAGCAACAAAGGACCTTAATAGCATCTTTCTGCCCCTTTGACTTACCCAGACTACTTAAGAGTGGGTATCACTCACACCCTTAATCCTAGTGCTCTTGAGCCTAGCACTGCACCATCAATAAAATCCAGTGTCATACACTTCAGACCCAGCCACCTCTAAAAAACCCCACCTGTGACTGAATGAGGCTTTTGGGGGGACATCTAGACACAAGCCATAACAGCTACCCTCCATTTATTCCATCTTTAATAGAGATACAAGTTCCACTACAAAGGCTTTGCAGAGAAAACACATAGTGAAAACCATAACCCACAGACTACCCATTGAACCTTGCCTACTTTTTTTTCAGTGCTGGAGGTGCAACCTAAGGCCTCGCTCATGCTAAGTAAGCACTTTTCCACTAAGCTATGCTTCCAGCCTCAGAATTTTCACACTGAACCCAACTTTGTTGGTTACTTGATCAAATATCTACATTTTCCATAGGACTTAAAGACCCTGAATGTCATTAAATTAAAAATATGCAGCAAACTATTCAATTTAGACTGGGAAATATGTACATTTTAATGAAAATACAATAGGTAAATGAAAATAAGAGTACTATGGGGAAAAGGTTAATCCAAAAAAGCTATGTTAAAGGGGAATGTGAATGACAAAGAAACCATACACATAACAAATAGTACAACTGAATCATAACAATACTATGGGGAAAAGGTTAATCCAAAAAAGCTATGTTAAAGGGGAAAGTGAATGCCAAAGAGACCATACACATAACAAATAGTACAACTGAATCATAACATACTCAGATATATTAAACATAAATGATCTGAACAGCAATTAAAAGGGTGGACCCCACCTTGCCTGTGTCCACCTAGAGCTAGCAGATCTCTGCAGACCTTGCATCAGTGAGATGCCCTGTGTACCTACAGAGCAAACACATGCAGAGCAATAGTGGCCAGGTTGTGGGTACTGCTTCTGGCACTGGTCCTAGCTAAGCAGATTTGTTCAAATCAAACAGCTCTTTTGACACTTTCTCAGAAAACCATTGCTCCCCCAAATCCAACGAATGCCAGGGAGCAGTGCCCAGCCAGTCTCCTTATGGTCCTGCTTTCTCTGTTTCTTCTGTTTAAGTAATTCTTGGACTGGGTTAAAGGGGGTGCAAGTGGGGCACACCTGTCATCCCAGCACTTTAGGAGGCTGAGGCAGAATTTCGAGTTCAAGCTCAGCCTAGAAAACTTAGCAAGTTAAGAAGACCTTGTCTCAAAATAAAAATAAAAAAGCCCAGGATGTAGCTCATTGTGAAACTCCTGGGTTAAATCCCTAGGTGGGAAGAGAGATGGAGGGAAAGGAAGAGGGAGAAGGAAGGAGAGACTGACTGTAGTGTGACTAGATGTCCAGTAAGGAAGAAAGAAATGTGCATCAGATTTAGTTCCACACTTTATGGTTACCATAGAAAACGCTGATAATTCCAAACTTGATTGGTTTGAAGAACATGGGTTTGACAAATGATTAATGTCACCATTAATTCGGCTAGAGTTTCATGTAAAAGATGAGGAGAAACAACATCCAAAATCAACATGATTTCCTTAAGTGTAGCTTAATAATATAGACACTTAAACTCATGCCTATAATTCCAGCACTGGGGCTGAGGCAGGAAGATTTCAAGTTCAAGTCCCACCTGGGCAATTTAGCAAGACCTCGTCTCAAAACAACAACAAAAAAGAGACTGGGGGTATAGCTCAGTGGTAGAGCGTACCTGGGTGCAGTTCCTAGGTGTGTCTGTGTCACTGTGCCTGCCCCCTCCAGAACACACCACACACTTAAAACTACTTGAAAATAAGAATAGATTTTCTTATTTAGAGATAAAGAATGGGAAGTGGAAAGAGAGACTGAATTTTCACTTGGTTCATTAAATCTATAGGGGTTCGAGTAACGTGGGGAGAAGCTTGTAAAAAATGTTTTGATGAGCTGGGCCTGGCGCACACCTGCTATCCCTAGCGCTGGGGAGGCTAAAGTAGGAGGATCGCCACAAGTTCGAGGACACCCTGAGCAACACAGTGAGTTCAAGACTAGTCTAAATTAGATAGCTAGACCCTGCCTCAAAAAACTAAAAAGTCTTGATGAACATCCTTGCAGTTGAGACACCAACCCACATGGGCCATTCTTGTCCAATCCGTCCTTCACACCCAAGTGCAGCCCTGCCCAGATGGCGCGTTCCACACGCAACTTAGTCCTCGAGGCCGTTGGGCCATTTCTGCCCTCACTCTCGGTGCTGAGCCAACCCTTAAGCCTTTCCCTGTGCACCTACCAATAAATTAGACTTAACGCCAGACCTAATCCAACTCGGAGAAGGCCGTAGGCTCCCGAGCCCGGCCCCGCCCTTGCCGGAAGCGGAACTGGCGTCATCAACTAGTCTCCGTCTTTATGACGCATCTCAGCGCGACTAGGCTCCTCTTTGCTGGTAGTGGATTACATTCAGTTTACGACGGCGAGTTCAGTGTGAAGGGGGTTCCCTAATGTAGACGGGCTAGTTGAAAGACAGCGTTGTGCGGAGGCGCCGAGGAGCGTGGACGCTCTGCTCGCGCCCGCTGGGCTGCGGGTCCTGTTCCTCGAGGCCGCTCGGGCTGTCGGGCTCTGCGAGGAGCGGGACGGCAGGTGTCGTTATACTGTGTCTTCGGGATGTTTCATCGACTCTTTTGTTCTCTTCAAAAATCTTCAAAGCAGCCTTTGTAAAAAAAAAAAAAAAAATTTCCCAAAAGTAAAATAATTTCCGCCATTCGAGTCACGTTGACGACGTCCCCAGTGTCCTGCCACCTCATAGACCTGGCGGTTGAAGCGCGTTCGGGTGAGCACTGCGAGAGAACTGGGCAGGGCTGCGGGTGGAGCTCGCGGGTAGGGCGCTCGCTCTTCCGACATGGGTTCCATCTTAAGCACCGCGCGCGCGCGCGCACACACACACAGAGACAGGTTCGAGGACCTCTCTCCTTGTCTTAAGGCAAATGAATCTTTCATCTGAGAATTTACCTCTTCCTTTTCGTGTCATGTAGGTATTTTTCATAGTCACTGTTATGGTTTAGATCTAAAGTATCCCCCAAAAGTTTCATTTGTGTGGAGGGTGATTGGATCTTGGGGTCGCTATACACATCAGTGGTGTGTTTCGTGTTGGGGGCCTGGTTGGAGGAGGGTCCTTGGGGGCCTGACCTGGAAAGGTGTTGTCCCTTGCTTCTCCCCAGTCTCTTGCTTTCTGGCTGTTGTGCAGTGAGCAGCTTTTCTCTGCCATGCCTTCCGCCTTGGAGCCAGGCTACTTTGGAATGAACCTACTGAAACCGTGAGCCAAAATAAACTCCTCCTCCTTGTAATTGTGGGTGCTGGGTATTTTGTCCCAGTTACTGGAAAGTGACTAATACGATCACTTTTATTAGAAAGATAAACATCCTTTCTTAGGTGCCTATGGTGTGCATGTTTCTGTATGTGACAGGGAATGTTTTTAGCCCACAAGTCCTTTTGATAAGCAAAACCAAGAATTCACCACCATCCTTTTCACCTGAACTTCCTAGACCTATGTACATCCTCAGAAAACTTAAAAACCCAGCCTCTAGCAAGGAAGCATGGCCGCTTTATTGCACTAGTAGTAGAATAATTATGTTTACTACTATGAAGTAGTTGGACTAAGTATATTTTCCACATTTTTCTTCAGAACAATCTGAAACTGCTTACAGGTCATTTCAGTATAAAATTATAATGTATATACATTGTAGTAGATTCACTCATTTTTAGTGTTTTTTCATGTTTTCTCGCAGATAAAATACTTTTTATTGGGGCTGGGGGTTTAGCTCAGCAGCACAGTGCCTGCCTGGCAAGCGCAAGGTCGTGAGTTTGATTCCCAGTACCGGAAAAAACAACAAAAAAAATACTTTTTATTGTAAACTATTTGAGAGCACACTGAAAACAAATTGTAGGTATGTTACGTGAACTTTAGATAGTGATGTATCTCCTAAATATATGAAGACTTAATAAGACTTTTCTTTAAATAAAAAAAATTAATAACAAGGGTTGGGAGTAGCTCAACAACAGGGGTTAGGGAGTAGCTCAGCCACATGTGCTAGGCCCTGGATTCAATTCCCACCACCCCACTTCAAATGGGGTAAATGGGCAAATTTACCCCAAAATGAATAACATTGTCTAGTATCTGCCCCATCAAAACTTAATTTATCTGCATCATTCTAACATAGATATGTGCACGTACGTGTGTGTGTGTGTGTGTGTGTGTGTGTGTGTATGGATGGATGTTGGAGGGAATTGAACTTAAGAGTAATACTCTACCACTAAACTACATCCCCAGCCCCAAACAGGCTTTGGGATGTTTTGGATCTAAGATCCAAAGTTTGTTTCTTTGTTTTCTGACAGTCTTAAAGATTGAATCCAGCACCTTTACCCTGAGCTGCATTCTCTAGCTCCTTTTTATTTTGAGCCAGGGTCTCATTAAGGCACTAAGTTGCTTATGTGGGCTTGAACTTGCATTCCTCCTGCCTTAGCCTCACAGAGTACTGGGATTACAGGTATATGGCACCCTGCCCAGGTCAAGGTTTCTTATTACATTTGTTTATGTTGTTTAGTCTCTTTAACATGTTTCTTATGGCTTGAACTCACTGGTGGTACATCCGTGACTGTCCCATGGTTCAGAGCCACCCAGCAGCAAGACATACAAATTAAAACTCCACCATGAATGTGCTAAGCCTAGAATTCGTCCTGACTATTATATTGGCATTTTGAAGAGCAACTCATTCATTTATTTTTTTGTTTGTTTGTTTGGTTTTGGTTTTTTTCTGGTACCAGGAATTGAACTCACGACCTTGTGCTTGCCAGGGAGGCTCTGTGCCGCTGAGCTAAATCCCCAGCCCCAACTCATTCATTTAAAAAGTCAAAGCACTTTGCTATTTATGGTTGTCTTCTCGTGGTACATTTAAATTAGTCTTTTTCTATTAAATTTTTATTTTTATTACTATGTGTTTGGAGTACATAGTGATTACTTTCCTTGGAGGTGGTTGGTTCATGTACATAACATATCTTAATTCTATTTTCTTTTCTAATTTCTCCCCCCTCTTTCTTCTCCCTGAGTCTTTCATTTCATGACTATATAATTGATGACTGGGTCCCCAGCAGGGGTTGGAAAACTGTAAAAACAGCCCGCTAGTAAGTGCTGGATGCTTTGAGGGCATAATGTCTCTAGTTAGCAACCTCTGTCTTGGTAGTGGTCAAGCAGCCAGATATTTTAGTAGACAGAGAGGTGTGGCTTTGTCAGAGTAAAGCCAAATTTACAATATTAGGCCAGTGAGCCATAGCCTGTCAACACCTGGCATAGAGAATTCAAAAGATCACTTACCAAATGTTTTGTAGGTGATGTGTGCTTTGCAATGGCATTTTATTGGTAATAAGTGCATTATATCATTCCTCTATTTGCAGTGGAAAGTTTTTTGTTTTGATTTGGGTTGGGGTTTTTTGCTTTTTTTTGTTGTGGTTTTTTTTTTTTTTTTTACAGTACCAGGGGTTGAACCTAGGACCTTTGCACTGAACTATATTCTGAGCCATTGTTTTATTTTATTTTATTTTTTTTTTTAATTTTGAGTCTTGCTAAGTTTTCAGTCCATAGTCGGCTGGCTCCAAGGCAGGAAGGCATGGTGGAGGGCCCTGGTGGAGGGTAGCTTCTCAGGTATGGCAGGAGGGAGCAGAGCAGAATGGGAGGAGCCAAGAGGTGAGATAAACCCTTCCAGAGTACACCCCCAGCAGCCCACCTCTTGTGGCCAGACCCTGTCTCCTAACAGCAAGCCAGATATAAGCCCCATAATCCAATCACCTTCGAAAGGTCCCATGTTTGAGCACATGACTAGATACAAACTAATATCCAGCTTCCCAAGTACCTGGAATGACAGGTATAGCTATACCTGGCTGCACATATATTGTCTGGGGAGCATGGAAACCTGCACAGGTTTGAGGCTTTACACTCCTTGCCTCAATTACATAGCATTTCCTCAGTTTCCCTTTGGTAACAGACCTGGCAGGCCAGAAGAAAACTCCCAGCCTCTCATATTGCCTGGTAGTGTAGTGACAGGAGAAGCCCCAAGTGGCCAGATAGCTGTCTAATCTTCTGAGTTATTGGGACTATCGTTGTGCCCCTAGAGATGAAGATCTCCAAATGCAGCCAATTGCTGGGCTTGGAATAAAAATATTTTTCTTTCTGTTCACCCTGGAGTGTACCGGCAACCACAGGCAATCAAGGGTTCGGGGACAAACTTGCAGTCAGGTCCCGGATCTCTGCTTCTTAGCAAAGTGATATGGAACTTCTGTGCTGTCTGAATCTAGATTTGGCTCGGTTTGGTTTTGGTTTTTATAATACAGTACTTGGGACTGAACCCAGGCCTTTCCTATTGAGCTATATCCCAAGCCCCCTCTCTCACTAAGTTGTTTCTGTTTTTGAGTCAGGGTTTCACTAGGTAGCTCAGGCTGGCCTTGAGCTCATTATGTAGCCCAGCCTGACCTCAGACTTGCAGTGATCTCTTTTCTGGGGCTCTCAAGTGTTGGCTTTACAGGCATGCACCACCAGGCCCAACTTAAGATAGGGTCTCAGTAATCTCCCTGGGCTTGTCCTCCTGCCTCCACCTCCTGGCTTGAATCTAGGTTTTTCTCAGCATTAAATAGATATATTGGTACTGATGTGAAGGGTTGGTATGATACTTAAGTGACTCTGTATATATACAGTGCAGATTCAGTCATAATGGGCTCAGCACATGACAATGTGTGTTAATACTCTGATGACTGATGATGAAGTACAACTTGGAAAACACTGATTAATACCAAGGACTCAGATAACCCTGTGTAAGGAGGAATGGAGATTTCCACCAATCACAGGCTCATAAGCCAGCATGAAGTACAGCTTAGCTTTCAGGGTACATCTCACCTGGAGCCTTACTGGATGTCAGCCATTGATTTGGTCCCAGCCCAGTCCTGCTGATGCTCTGCTTTTGTCTTCTCTGAGCAATAGACTGTAGTGGGCCTCAACAGTCACCAACCCTTCTGTTCTTTATGAAGATGTCAACGTGGGGCAGAGAATGCTGGTGTGGTTGTCAGCCCCCTGCTATGTGTGCTGTGTAGTCTCCTTCATAAGATTTACCACCACAGGCAAATTCCATGGGTTTAAATGTTATTACCTAAATTTTTTTTTCTTACCTGCCCAGGTGTAGTGGTGCACACCTGGAATCCCAGCACTCTGGGAGGCTGAGGCAGAGGATCGCAAATGGAAGCCTAACCTGGACAATTTAATAAGACCCTCTCTTAAAATTTAAAAAAAATGTAAAAATGGCTGGAGATGTAGCTCAGTGTGAAGGCCCTGGGTTTGACCCCCATTACCACCAAACAACCACAAAAAAATCCCAAGTATTCCTTACCTATAAAATGCGACTATTGCAGTTTTTCTGGGGGCAACGTGCCTCACCATCCCTTTTTTGCTATAAATGAGACAGCAGCTATGGCACTGTATGGCAGTAGTGGGGGCGTGTCTGTGTGTCTGTGTTGAGCGTGTGGGATTACGTGGGAATTTCATACTCGGATGGAATGACTTCCAGCATGCGAGCATAGGAACTTTGCTGTGTTCTGGATTGTCATGCCTTCTCTCTTTTCTAGGAGCCCTTCCTTCTAGGGACACAGTCCTCTTTTTTGAAGAAAAGATGAAGAAAGAAAGGATGGTGGCTGACTGCCTGATAAACTGCTGTCAGGTATGCAGAACCCGTGTCCAAGATGACATGCTTGCCCCCATCAGATGGACACATTTCTGGCCAAGGCAGATTTGTGTCCCCACCTTAAAGCCAGGAAAGTCTCAAAGACTGGTCCCCAGCTGATTTCCTTAGAGAGCCACATTGCTCTTATAGGTAAGGCATTACCTGAAAGCTATTCCAGGATATCAGTAACTACTGCTTAATGAGATATTCATGGTGACAAGGGTATGTTTGTTATTTTGCCAAGTACTCTCATATATATTAAGGAAGAAAAAAGTGTTCTTTTCTAGGAAAGTTTATTAATTTATGTCTATTTAGCAAATATATACCTGTGTTCAGGAGCTGTACTTTATTTTTTTATTTTTATTTATTTTTTGTTTTTGTTTTTGTTTTTCTCCGGTACCGGGAACCGAACTCATGACCTTGCGCTTGCCAGGCAGGCGCTTTTGCCACTGAGCTAAATCCCCAGCCCCTAGGAGCTGTACTTTAATAATACAGAATAAGATGAAAATAGCTGCGAGTCTAGTTGTGGGAAGAGGAGTTTGTGTTTGAGAAGGGTCACTGCAGCCCCTTGGTGGCACGAGGTGGACAGATTTGGGTAGAGGAAAGGTCCCTAGGACTGCTGGGCCTTGGGTGGGCAGCGGAGGCCCTCGGAGCCCTGTGTGTGCCTCGGTCTCACCCCCTCATCTCTGGTGAACGTTGGCGGAGAGGTCATTGTGTGACTCGGCACTCAGGCTGGCCTGTGTGTGATGATCCAGGACTCGGTGACCTTTGAGGATGTGGCCGTGGACTTCACCCAGGAGGAGTGGGTTTTGCTGGATCGAAGTCACAGAGACCTTTATAGAGAGGTGATGCTGGAGAACTACGAGAACCTGGCCTCCGTGGGTAAGAGCGGCGCCGTGCCTGTGGGGAGGAGATGGAAGCTGCTCACTTCCTGGGTCCCAGCCTGGGTGCTGTGGACTCTGAGTCCCCAGGGAAATGAGGTGGACATAGCCTCTGTCCCAGGACACTAGTCCTGCTTTATCCTTGGAAGGTATCTCCCAACACCCCAATAGGTTCCTGAAACTGCAGCTAGTCCTGAACTCAGTACAATTTCAGTAATGCTTTGATGTACAACAGTAAAACTAGCATGAATTTCTTTTTCCTTCACAATTTCACAAATTGAGGATTCCTCCTTATAATAGATAATAGCTACCTCAGCATACGGTTATTTTCCTTTTTATTAATAAGTCAACGACTGGGCTGGGGATATAGCTCAGTGGCACAGTGCTTGCCTTACAAGCATGAGGTCATGAGTTTGATTCCCGGTACCACCCAAAAAACAGAGAGAGACAAAAAAAATAAGTCAACGCCTTTTTTTTTTAGACAAGATCTTGCTGTGTAGTTTAGGCTGGCTTTGAACTTAACTATGTAGTCCGGACTAGCCTTAAACTTGTGGTGATCCTCCTGCCTCAGCCTCTGAAGTATTGGATCACAGGTGTGTGCCACCACACCTAGCTAAGTCAACAATATACAACTTTTCACTTAAGTGAAATACTTTAGGGTTTCTCCAAATTAGCAGCATTAGGCTGTTCTGGTGTGGGCCCATTATGAAGTTAAATAAGGGTTACTTGAACATGAGCACTCTTGTCCTGTCCTGTCCTAGTAGGTAACACAGCTGCTAAAGGACTATTGTGCTTCTAGGTGGGATGGGGTGGCACTTGGCAAACTTGCATCCGTTACTCAGAACATGAATTATTTCTGAAATGTTCTTTCCAATATTTTGGGGTCACAGATGACAGTAGATTCCTGAAACTGCAGAAAGCAAAACCGTGGGTAAGGGGGACCACACTCAAATTTTAGTCTAATGTCGTGATTGTTAAAATGTGGTCCAAAATCAACACCATCATCTTCACCCTGTTAGAAGTACTGTAAGTCAGTCTCCTCCTTTGACTTACTGAATCAAGAACTGCATAGATTCTGGAGAGTTTTGTTTTGTGGTACTGGGGGTGGAACACAGGGCTTTGTGCATACTAGGTGAGCACCTTACTGCTGAGCTACACTCCTAGCCCATGTCATATGATTCTGACAAGCCAGCCACATAAATCAGACAGACAATAACTTGTGAGTCTTCAGTGTAGTTTTTTACCCCAGAACAAATACCTTTTGTTTCATACTGATTTTTCTATTTGATTCAAATTGTGTTTTGTTAGTGTACACATAAGCATTAATTTGGTTTCAGGGTTTAGAGAAGATGAAACATTTTGGGCACAGAGAGAGATATTTGCATGCTTAATCCTTTTATAATCATTCCCTTGCTTTCATTAGAAGCATCACGCCTGAATTAAATGAAGTTTAGGGCTCTGTTGCCTAAACTTCTTGCATGAATGCATCTTTCCGCATGTGCAGGGTGTGAGCTTGTCAAACCCAGTCTGATCTCCTGGTTGGAACACAAAGAGGATTGGAGGACACAGCAGAGAGGAGATCCCCAAGGTGAGTGTTCCCGAAAAGCAACCCTGATCCAAGGACACAGTTAAGTATGAAAGTGTAATGAGGAACCTTTGAGATGTACTTGATGTCAGAAGCTTCAGGCTATTTATCTGAGAAGATGGGGAATCCTCAACTTCTCAGCCTGTTTCTGCCTGATCATGCTTTATTGTGGTAAAACAAAATGACCTCGTCTCTTTCATTGTTACATTGTGTTGTTTATTCTTTGTCCAGGTCTTTGCAACTTTTATTTCTGATAATATTTACCATCCATTTTAATTTTCAGAGAATCATAGTAAAATGTCTAAAACTCAGGCCTAAAACTTTACCATTGGAAAATTTTTGACCTACATAACATGCTTAAACTTTGTCATCTTCTTTTACCCTGCCCTCAAACTGAGGATTGAAGCCAGGGCCTAGCAAATGCTAGACATGTGCTCAACTACTAACCCTATGTTTTTGGGGTTTTGGTTTTTTTTTAAACTACAGATGCAAGTAAGTCTTATCTTTGTGCATGTGTGTGCAGTGCTGGGCATGAACTCAGCCTCCTGTATGCCAAGCAAGTGCTGTACTACTGAGCTGTATCCCCAGCTCTCCTATCATTTTTAATTCCTACAATCTAACATTTCTTTCTCTGAATCTTAATTTTATTTTTCTGTTCATCTTCAGAATGGGACATGCAGCTTAGCACCAGAGAGTCAACATTTGAGCAGGGTATTTTGATGGAACAAACGTCCAGTGGGATACTAATGGTAAGATTAACAAAAGATGTTTGTTATTTCCCAAACAGAGAAGATTGTGAATTTCATTATAGAATATAAGTAGCACTCACCCAGGAGGAAGCAATGTATCCGGAGAGATACTCCATGTAATGAATTTGGGAATTCTTCAAACCTATGGTAAAACCTCTTTTCCTTCAGAGGTCCCACAGGTATACATTGCCACATGAACAACCAGATACTGACTTTTTAAAGCAATTCTCTGAATATCTTATCAATGTCTGCAACATTAGAGCTAGTATCATGACATTTTGGCACTACTGTTCCACCATTCAATTTTATAGAAATCACATGGTAGAATATAAGAATTTCATGGAAACTAAAAAATCATAGTCATCCTCTAAATAATGTAATTAAATCATCATTTATTTATTTTTTAACAGCAAAGAAGTAACACATGGCTAAGTTCTACATTTAATGAGGGACATTTCCTATTTACTCTTATCTTAGTTACTTTTCTCATTGCTGAGATGAAATACCCAATGCCCAAAATTGAGGAAGAACAGGTTTGTTTACCTCACGGTTTGTGGAGGTTTCAGTCCAGTAATTAGCTGGCTCCAAGGCAGGGTGGGGTGGCATGGCTCAGGGGTATCAGTCCAAGGCAGCTGAAGACAGCAAAAGCAACAAGAGCAAAAGAGGGGAGAGGCAAGCCTCTTTCCTGCCCTTGTATTATATGCAGGCTATCTATAGGGGAGGGGGTCCTTCACACCCACACCATCTCCATGCCTTCCTCTTCCACAAACTCAGGATGATTACAAAGTAAGGACCTTGGCTCCCTGCTGAATTAAATTTCTAAACTTCTCAAGTTGACACAGTGTATCAACCAGTACAACTGTACTCAGAAAAGATTAGCACTTCCTTTGCAGAAAATTAGTATAAGTGAGAGATACTTGAAAGAAGTGGTATTTACCTTAATGGGAGAAAGACCTCTAGAGGGATGTTCTGAATGGGATGAATTGGAGGTACTCTAATGCTAGGTCAAAACTTGGGGCTTCTGGCAGGCATGGTGGCACTCAGGAGGATGAGGCAAGCAGACTGTCATGAATTTGAAGCCTGTCTGGGATACAGAGTGAGTTCAAGGCTAGCCTGCACTACAAAGCAAGACCCTATCTCAAAAACCAGACAAAAACTTGAGGCTTCAGAGTTTCCACAAGTAAAAAAATGCCATACCTATAAGTGGGCACTGAGCTTCCTAAAAGAATCTTATGAGAATATACAGGAGTCATTCCAACATTAGTACAGAAAGCACAAAATCTTTGCTTTCATTGAACCTGAGAGAAATCCACATAACAGGAATTGTAAACATGTAGTGCAAAGCCAGGCGTGGTGGCGCACGCCTGTAATCCCAGCACTTGGGAGGCTACGGCAGGAGGATCATTACGAGTTCAAGACCAGCCTGGGCTACAAAGTGAGCTCAAGGTCAGCCTGAACTGCATAGCAAGACCCTGTCTCAAAAAGACAATCAATCAATCAATCAATCAATCAATAAACAAACAAACAAACATGTAGTGCAAAAAGCAAGAATAATAATAATGTTTCTGTCCTCAGATAAGTAACATCCATTAGTTCTGAAAAACATCTTTAACCATCATTCATCTCTTCATCAACAGGCGGGAATCCACAGTGCAGGGAAACTTGATGATGATAAGCATTGGGGAGAAATCTTCAGTGAACACTCCTATTTCAAGACACACATGAAATCTCAGAATTCAAGAAATACTTGTGACTCTGGTCAGGATGGAAAATCTTTTCCTCCTCTGAGCATGAAAACTTCTACTGGACAGAACTTTTCTGTGTTAAATGAATGTGAAATGGCCCTTAGCCCAACTCCAAATGTTGCCTACCAGAGAATGAGCATGCAGGACAAACCTTTTGGATGCAGTGACTGTCCCTTCCTTAGTAAGTCGTACCTTCAGACACATGTGAGAAATCACAATGGGGAAAAGCTCTATGAATTAAAGGTATTTGCAAGAGATTTTCTGTATTCCAAAAGTGGAGCTGTGCCTTTTCAAATGTATACTATCAAAGCCTACGAATGCAAAGTTTGTGGGAAAGTCTTTGGCTACTCCTCAAATCTTAATAGTCACATGCGAACCCACACTGGGGAGAAACCGTATGAATGTAAGGTTTGTGGGAAAGTCTTTGGATATTCCTCAAATCTTAATAGTCACATGAGAACCCATACTGGGGAGAAACTCTACGAATGTAAGGAATGTAAGAAGTCCTTCACTACTTCTTCGAGCCTAACAGAACATTTCAGAATTCATACTGGAGAGAAACCCTATAAATGTAAGGAGTGTGGAAAAGCCTTCACAAAGCGCTCAGGCCTTGCTACACATATACAAACACACACTGCAGAGAAGCTGTACGTATGCAAGGCATGTGGCAAATCCTTCAGTGTTTCTTCAAACCTAACTGAACACTTCAGAATTCATACTGGAGAGAAACCCTACCGGTGTGAGGAATGTGGGAAAGCTTTCCATGCAGCTTCCTACCTGCGTAAACATGAAAGGATTCACACTGGAGAGAAAACCTACGAATGTGAGGAGTGTGGGAAAGCCTTCCACACTTCCTCCAATCTACGGAAACATGTAAGAACTCACAGTAGAGAGAAACCTTATGAATGTAAGGAATGTGGGAAAGCCTACAAAAGGTGTTACCTGCTGACTGAACACTTGAAAACTCACACGGTGGAGAAGCCCTTTGAATGTAAGTTATGTGGAAAATCCTTTAGAAGTTCTGCCTGCCGGAATAAGCACATTCGAATTCACACAGGAATCAAACCATATAAATGTAAGTACTGTGGGAAAGACTTCACTGTTTCTTCAAGTCTGACTGAACATACACGAACTCACACCGGAGAGCGGCCCTATGAATGTAAGGAATGTGGGAAATCCTTCACCACATCCTCATGTCTGATTGTTCATAAAAGAACTCACACGGGAGAGAAACCGTACCAATGTAAGGAGTGTGGGAAAGCCTACAAAAGGTGTTATCTGCTGACTGAACATGTGAAAACTCACACAGGGGAAAAGCCCTTTGAATGTAAGGTATGCGGAAAATTCTTTGGAAACTCCTCATGCCTTAATAAGCACATTCGTATCCATACTGGAATAAAACCCTATAAGTGTCAGTACTGTGGGAAAGCCTTCACCGTTTCCTCAAGTCTGGCTGAACACCTCAGAACACACACAGGGGAGAAGCCCTATGAATGTAGGGAATGTGGGAAAGCCTTTACAACATCCTCAAACCTATATCACCATGTAAGAACTCATGGTAGGGAGAAGTCCTATAAATATCAGGAATGTGGGAAAGCCTACAGTAGGTTTTATCTCCTAAGCGAGCATTTAATGACACATTGAACAGAAACCCTTTGAATTGGGAAAATGTCGAAAATCCTTTAAGAATTCTTCATATGTTAATTGTCACACTGGAATTTACACTGGTGAGAAACCTAATGTAAGGATTGAGGAGCAATCTTTAGTGTTGACAATTTATTTCAAAGACACTGAAATCACTTTATTCTCAAGATCCTGTGTGAAGTAAGGAATCTGTGAGGTTATTGGAGTCTGATCACAGGGCAGCATTGTAAGAACTCACTCTTGCCAGGCCTGGTGGTTCATGCCTGTAATCCCAGCACTCAGGAGGCTGAGACAGGAGGATCATTGAAAGTTTGAGGCTAGCCTGGGCTACATAGTGAGTTCAAGGCCAGCCTGAACTACACAGTGAGACTTTGCCTCAAAAAACAAATACAAAGAAAGAAAGAACTTATCCTGGAGCAATATGATGTAAGAAATACAAACCATCCTCAGTGTTTCCTGGGGACTTAATAAATGTGTAAGGTCCTGCGGTAGAGAGAAACTATTGATGTACAAGATGTTGAAAAGTTGTAATTCTGCAAAACACTTTGATGTTCTCTTGTGATACCACAGTGGAGAACAGTTTTTTAAGGTAAGGAAGGGTACAGAGTCATTTTGTATTTTTATTGTAGTACTACAAATTGAACCTGGGGCCCTATGCATGCTAGGGAAGCACTCCCATCACTGAACTACATGCCAAGACCTTTTTATTTTGAGATAAGGTCTCACTAAGTTGCCCAGGTTGGCATCAAACTTGGGATACTTCTACCTCAGCCTCTCAAGTAGCTGAGACCCAACTACGAAGTTGTTTTATACATGTGATTATTCCACAAACTCAAAAACAGAGGCCCACAACCAACACAACGTTCCTAATACAGGAATAGTATCACTGTGTCCTGAAATCTTGGATCCTGACAGGGATAGAGCCTTCTGGATGGTTTATTTTGAACATCTGTGATCCTTTCCTGGTTACTCCAGGGCTGGTAAGTCAGTCTTGTTTAACAACAATATTCAACTCAAGTTGCTATTCCTTAGAGGTTGCACCTAGTCAAAAGTGATATCAAGGACATGAATTTATCTTACCTTTTTGCCTGTAGGACTGAACCCATACTACTGAGGTACATCTCCAGTTCCTATTTTACCAATACAGATTCTGCAGGTGGTTTGTCATACTCTTAAAGATGATTCACCTACAGAAACAACAATCAAATTTTGGATCTGATTGAGCTATCAAGTTTATTACATTGTCCTTGTTCCTACCTTACATCTGATCCTTTCAGATTAAAGATCAGGGTGCTAAAAGGAATGAGTGGAGAGGGGCTGAGTGGATAGCTTATAGTGGGAGAGACCCCAACTTCATGACCATAGAGGAAGAGAGCCATACTCTTTACACCTAAGAATAGGAATTCTTGTAAAATTGGGCAATATGGGAAGGGAGTAAGAGTCTTAAATTTTTCCTCTCTAGATCTATTCTACACATTGGCAAAACAATCTTGAGCCAAGCAGCAATTCCAACTGACTGTAATACCTTACTGTGATTTGTCTTTCCATATATTATGGAAACAAAAACTGAACAGGTGTGATGGCACATACCTGTAATCCCAGCACTCAAGAGGCTAAGGCAGGAGGATTGCTCCAAGTTCGAGGCCAGCCTGGGCTACAAAGTGAGTTCAAATCCAGCCTGAACTGCATAGTGAGACCCTACGAACATGCTGGTTGTTATAGTCATGTTCCTGGGTGCTAGGAACCGTCATAGCACTTCCTGATGTGGCATTTGGATACAAACACCCAGCGCAACCAGATTTCAGTCTCAATGGTCAAAATTTTATATATCGCTGGGTTGTGGATTATGTTGTGATGGCCGTAAGGGTTGTAGCTGTTTGATGGCTCTTCAGCCAGCCAGTGTGTTGTAACCCAAAGCAAGGCAAACAATAAATCCTCAACAGAAGAGACCTGCACATCTTCGTGTAGCGTAAATGTTTGCAAGTTAGGAGTAGATGATGGAGTGGTTCTCCTGTAGGGTGAGTATTGCTATTTAGACCACAGGTTACCACCTTTCTGTGTTGGCAGTGGCACCAAAACTAATCAGATCAGTCTCAAGTCCCTGCTGTATGTTGTCACTGGTCATAGATTAGCCTAGCTGCTAGTCTGATGGTCTGAAATAAGATACGTGTCTCAGTGGGAACTTGTTCAGAACTTCTGAGTATAATCAAGTGGTCACGGTTGAAGTAGATACTGCAGGTTGGCCTCAGCCTGGAGCTTAGTATCGTTAACAAATGACAGCCTAGTGTCACAGTCCACAGACTCCACTGCCTGAGAAGCTCACTGCTGATAAACACGCCCTTCAGTGCCAAGAGCTTGCCTTTGGAGATGACCTTCCTCACTGGAGAAGAGTTCAGGTTCCTCAGAACCTCCCTTGTAGAATGTCTATGGACCAGTGCTCCTCGGGCACAAAATGTGCACAAAAAGAGTTGCTTCGGTATTTGGGGTTTCATGTATGCTTGAGCTTGCTATTGGTCTGTTCCTGTCTTAGTTACTTTTCTTGTTGCTGAAACAAGATACTTGATACCCAAAGTTAAAGGAGGAAAGAGGGGCTGGGGATTTAGCTCAGCAGCACAGTGCCTGTCTAGCAAGCGCAAGGTCATGAGTTTGATTCCCAGTACCGGAAAAATAAATAAATAAAATAAAATAAGGAGGAAAGAATTATTTTTCCACAGTTTGCAGAGGTTTCAGTCCATAGCTGCCTCCAAGTCAGGGCGGCATGGCAGAGGGGCATCACAGAGGAGAAATAGTCCACAGCAAGCAGGCAGGCAAGAGCAAAAATAAACCAGTGGCCAGCCTTCTTCATTCCCTTATATTTTATTCAGTCTACCCACCCTTAGGGCAGGTAGCACACACACCTTTAATTTTAGTGCCCTTAATCCTAGCATCACACACACTAGATCCAGCCACCTCTTAAAAAGCCCCACCTATGACTGCATGAGGTTTGGCAGGGGGCATCTAAAATGCCATAACAGCCTATGATCCTGATGTAATCTGAGCCAAAACATACAGCTCTATGCCCCACGCCCAACAAGGAAGTTTGAAGGGGGTACTGCTATCTGTGCTGTCTGAGAGTTAACAGATGTTTTTGGTTTCCCCAGCAGGCTTATCTGTCAAAGCACCGACACCCCAAAGGGGGGAGTACTGGGAGTACTGTCTTCTTGGTGCCTTCCACTAACCCCTACTGATTTCCATGTTGATCTTATTATTTCCTATTGAATTCAAAGAAAGCCACTTATTTCTGAGTATGTTTTTCTAATGTATGAGTTTATAACCTCAAACAGTGTAACTCCAGATCTGCCATCTGGATTAATGTCACGTATACTTTTAACACACTTTACAACCCTATAAAGATACAACTATTGACCCCTCAATTTCATATCTTTGTTTCTGAGCAATAGGATGTATATTGGAGAACTTGGTTATAGGTAGGCCTACAAATAGTGCATATCTTTCTACCTACATTTCTCCTCATTACTCTTATAATGAAGTGTTTTGCTAATGCCCTATGACCTGAATATCTCCATTATCATCCTCCAAAAGTTTTCTGGTGTGATGTCAAACTACGTGAGGATTGACTGTATCAGTCATGTGTTCTATTTCCTGTACATTAGGATACACTGTCATACTGAAGGTCTTATTGCCTAGACAGACTACCTTTCCTAGGGCTGGTACTTATTCTTAAAAATAACTTGTTGGGAGCATGTATTTTATTTTCAGGGGCTAGGGATGTGGCTCAGTGGTAGAGCTCTTGCCTTGCATGCACAAGGCCCTGGGTTTGATCCCCAGCACCACATACATAAAAAAAAGAAGAAACTAATAATAATATTTTCAAACCGAAGCTCCGTTCTTCCTCTTCTCTCATACACCAGGTCAGTGTTTCCCCTGCCCTAGACAACAAGGGACTTCCATGCTCTTGAGCCTATGAGAATTACGCAGCGGAGCCATGCAGTGGCACATGCCTGTAACCCTCACACTATGGAAGGCAGAGGCAGGAGAATCACAAGTTCTTACCCCACCTGTGAAACATAGCAATTTAGTGGATCTCTGTCTCAGAAAAGTAAAGAAGTGCTGTGGATGTAGCTCAGTACACAAAAATGAAAAATTCATAATCACTAATACTAGTCTTCCTGCCTTGCCTTTCTAATTTCCCTACCTCTTGAGCACATAAAATTATCACAGGACCTCAGTTTCAACCACAAGCAATTGTAATGTTCAGAGAGAAAAATATCAATTCCAAAGGTTTTTGTCTTCTCCATTTACTTGCTGCCTATAGGCAATCCTTTGGTGGCAGTGAGACATAAAATAGACTTTGAGAACTATGAGACAGACCAACTCCATGTAGACCAGCCTTCCCCTGCCCTCAGTACTGGGGATTAAGGGCAGGGCCTTCACACTGAGCTACATCCCCGTTCCTTTGAGACAGGGTCTCACTAAGTTGCCCACTCGGGTTCAACTTGTGATCCTGCCTCAACCTCCCAGATTTCAGGTATGTAACATCAATACACAGCTGGAAAAGATTTCAAAAATAGAATTCACATTGAAACAAAGCACAGAATGCTCAAAGAAACTTGCATGCTAAATCCACTTGGGCCATTTTCCTGGTCAAAGAAATATCTGCATTTTCCCAAGGGATTTTTTTTTTTTGGTACCGGGAATTGAACTCAAGACCCTGCAATTGCCAGGCAGGCGCTTGTGCTGCTGAGCTATATCCCCAGCCCTCGCAAGGAATTTAAAGAGCAAGGGCATCCTAATACTGAAAATGTCCATGATATACTCCCAAATTATTCACTGTATGAACAACAGCCTCATGATATGACAACGCCAAACAAAAATCTAGGTGAAATAACAGAGCCCTAAAGAAGAGTAGAAGGTTTATGTCAAAATGCAGTCATGCACTCCATGGTATTGACCATCTGACCAGTGACAGACCACATAGAGAACTGCCTACATGTGTAATAGGCTGTGCCACCTGGTTTTTGTTGGTCTACTCTTGAACACTGCACAGTGATGAAGCTGTCTAATGACACATTTCTCAGAACTCAGATAAAAAGTTCTCAAATTTGGTGGAAGATACAAATGCGAGATGTTCAAGGAACACAACATGATAGACCCAAGGAAAACAAATGACATAAATATAATGAAAGTAAAGAGGGGCTGGGGATTTAGCTCAGCAGCACAGCGCCTGCCCAGCAAGCGCAAGGTCGTGAGTTCGATACCCGGTACCGAGAAAAAAAAGAAAAGAAAAAAAAGAAACTAAAGAGAAAATCTTGAAAAGAGTCTTGGAAAATCACACATGCTTAGAGTGGAACAATTCAAAGAACTGGACTTCTTAACAGAAACCATTAAGGCCAAGAGAAAAGGCAGGCCAACATTACAGTGCTGTATCAGTGCCAGTGTCCTTTAGTAAAGAAAGTGAAATAATTGTCAGAGCTGGGCATGATTGTGCACATCTGTAATCTTAGCACTCTGGGAGGCTGAGGCAGGAGGACCACAAGTTTGAGTCCACCTGGGCAACTTAGCAATTTAAGAAGACCTGTCTCAAAAAATGCTCTGAGGATGTATTTGTTTGTTTGTTTGTTTTGTTTTCCGGTACCAGGAACTGAACTCACGACCTTGCACTTGCCAGGCAGGCGCTGTGCCGCTGAGCTAAATCCCCAGCCCCAACGCTGAGGATGTAACTTGGTAGGTCCTGGAGGGGAGACCGACAAATTACCAGGTAATATAATACTAGCCATCTTTGCCTAAAGACCCACTTTAAGTAAATTATCACTAATGCTTTGGAGCAACAAATTATACTAGGACAAAACCTGTAATACCAGGAATGAAGGGAAAGCAACAGAAATGGCAAGTATCTGAGTAATTATAGTATACTGTACATTTGTGTTCTTTCTTCTTTTTTGTCTTTTTGAGACAGGGTCTGACTATACAGTTCAGGCTGGCCTTGAACTCACTTATGTAGCCCAGGTTGGCCTCGAACTCACAACAATCCTTCTGCCTCAGCCTCCCAAGTGCTGGGATTACAGGCGTGTACCACCACACCCGGCTGTGTTCTTATTTTTATTTTTATTTTTTTTTAAATGTTTTTTTCCGGTACCGGGAATCGAACTTAAGACCTTGCGCTTGCCAGGCAGGCGCTGTGCTGCTGAGCTAAATCCCCAGCCCCTCAGCTGTGTTCTTAATATTTGTTGAAACTATGAGTATTTCAAATTATATAGAAACATAAGACAACTATAACCTAATAGGATGAAGTGTAACCTGTACATTGTTAATTTTCTGTATTTCAGTGGTAAAATATCACTCCATGTGGCCTGATAAATATGTATATTCTAATCACAAATTTATGCAATGAGGGGCTAGAGGTATAACTCAGATGGTGGTATACCAGCTTAGCAAGTGTGAGGCCCTAGGTTTAATCCCCAACACCAAAAAATTACAGATATATATAGTAGGTAAATTAGAGTACTAATGAATACTTAAATAACCCAAAGGAATAATG
>NW_004955495.1:1223596-1228569 GCF_000276665.1 Chinchilla lanigera
TTATAATAACAGAAAGTGGACTAATAAACTGAAGGACTGTGTTCTGCACACCACAAGATGTCCTTACTCCCACATCAAAGAACCACTGTGAACAGCTGGAAGAAAACCAAGTGAAAACTTCTCATATTCTTTAGTTTCATGAGGGCTTTTCCAGATACATTTAGATGTGAACACTAAGGTCTGAGGAATGTTCCAGGTTTTCCCACAGACCTTAGTTCTTTAGTGTTTAGCAAGTGCTGACTACTGAGTGAAGTTTTCCCACACTGCTTATATTCACATGGCTTCGCTCCAGTATCAGTTCACCTGTAGTCATTAAAGCATGTGGAAGAGGGGAAGGCTTTCCCACATCTTTTACCTTCATATGGCTTACCTCCAGTGTAAATTCTTAAATGTGTACTGATGCCAGAGGACTGAGTGAAGGTTTTCCCACATTCTTCATATGTATTTGGGTTCCTTCCACTGTGAATCCTGATGGTTCATGAGGTATGTATGAGGTATGAATGAAAACTTTCCTACATTCTTTTCATTGGTAAGGTTTGTCTCCATTGTGAATCTGTATGTGTCAAGTAAGTCCTATGGATCAAGTAAAAGTTTTCTCACATCACATACACACACAGGATTTTTCTCTCTTGTGAGTTCTTAAATGCTCTGAAAGGAGTGGGAGAAGGTTTTCCCACATTCTTTACATATACATGTTTTTTCTCCTGTATGAGTTCTGACATGTAATTTAAATCCTGTAGATTGTTACCACATTCTTTACAGGTAGAGGGCCTCTGTCCTCTGTGAATTATAACATGCCAGCTACTCAGGAGGCTGAGGCAAGAGGATTCCAAGTTTGAAGGAAGCTTGGGCAACTTAGCCAGACCTTGTCTCAAAACAGAATATTTAAAGGGGTAGGGTGGCAGCCAGGGGATTTAGGTCAGTAGTAAAGTGCCCCTAGGTTCAATCCCCAGTATTACAATAAATAAATAAATGGATACATATACATACATACATACATACTTGGCTCCATAACAAGGGCATTAAACTACCAGATGGAGAGAAGCATGATGTTGAAGCAAGAAGTTGGAGAAAGGTGCACTCTTTACTTGGCTGAGAGAAAGCCGTCAGTGAGTAACCTAGTCACTATCCCTGCCTCCTCCAAGTTCACCACATGAAGACAGAAATGGCCCTGGGACACGTGTCCCCCCCACCACTAACAATCACCTGCCCACTTGATAGCTCACACCACACACACACACCACTACAAACACGAGGGCCATAAAATGCAAAAGCAGCCCTGAGTATTTGGGGAGAGAAAAAGAGTTCTCTGGATTTCACCATCCATGGTAATTGCATTTTCTGTTTACCCAGTTAAAGCACAGAGAAGCAGAACCATCCTTTATTTGCCAGACATGACACAATTCAGGAATGGTTTATCCTCCAAGGAAGCGCACGCAAAGGGCTTCTTATATCCAACTCCTGCAAATCCGATCTGGGCACATTCTGGTTGGTTTCAATCCCGTCTGTAAGACCCATACCAAGAACACGCCTAAGCAAGGGATCTGCCGTCTGGGAGGGAACTTTATAAAGCAGATGATCTAGAAAGAAATGTCAAGGACAACTCACCGCACACAGGAGCCGGGCCAATGGCTGTCATCCTGTGGCAGTGATGGTGTGGTTTCTAGAGCATTTAATTGCTTGTTTGGCTGATCACTGCAGAGAAACTGGGGAACTGAAATAACTAGGTTGATTTTGAAGACTCAGAACATCAGTATCGAGGTAACTGGGTTCACAAAGCCTATCATGACGCCACAGATGTTTCTCCTTTTTGTGTGTGGTACTTGCGATTGAACCCAAGGCCCTCGCACTGAGCTGCATCTTCAGCTCCACCACCTTCCTTATTTTTTTGGGGGGGACAGGTTCTCTCGAACTTGCTAAATTGGTTAAGCTGGGCTGAAACTTGTGATCCTCCTGCTGCTTTAGCTGTACTTCTTGTTTGTTGAGACAGGGTCTCGCTATGTAGTTCGGGCTGGGTCTTAACTCATCCTGTAGCCAGCGCTGGCCTCGAACTCATGGGGAGCCTCCTGCCTCAGCCTTCGCAGTACTGGGAAGACAGATGTAGCTTTTTCATTAAGAGAGTCGACAATGGCTGGAGAAAAGGACCAACCTCCAAGCTGAACCCGGCGCCAAGACCCGGACAGGCGAGAGCAGTGCGGCTAGGAAGAGGCAACAGGAAGCCTGGGAGCTGAATCCCGGCAGGAAGGAGGCTCCGAGAGTCCGGAGCAACGCACAACAACCCCACCTCTTCTTCCTGCCCAACCCTGCACAGGGTAAAATCCCAGCTGGGTAAAAACAGCCGGAGGAAGTGCTGCGGGAAACGTCTTCCGGCTCGCATTTCCGCTTCCGGCTTACGTTGCGTGGCGCGCTATGCGTAAGGTCGAGGCATCATTGTGACGTCAGGCGTATGCGTCAGCCGGCGGGACGTTCCTAGCTGTTTCCGGCCTGCAGAAGCTGCACCTGGATAAAAGGAATCAAAGCCAGGATAGGGTTGTAGGCAGGGACTGATGTGGAGGCGGGGCCTGCTGGACGCCAATCCCCTGGGAGGGCAGCCTTAGGGAACAGGATCTAGGGTAGGGATTCCTTTTGAGTGTGTGTGTGGGGGGGGGCGGGTACTGGGGATTGAACCCAGGCCCTTTTCAGAGTTACACTCTCAATCTTTTAAAAAATATATATATTTTTTATTTTGAAACAAGGTCTCAGTAAGTCACTAAATTGTCCAGGCTGGGCTCCAACACTAGTTCCCCCTGCCTCAGCCTCCCAGAGAGCTGGGATGTCAGGGGTGGTCCACTATGCCATTTATATTATGGCAAACACCTGACAGCAGAAGGCAGGCACGTTCCCTGTTCAGTGGCACTGGGCAGCGAGGCGCTGGCCTGCAGCCACAGCTACTCAGGAGGCTGAGGGAGGAGGATCTCAAGTTTAAACCACCCAATCTTCGCAACTTAGCAAGAACCTTTTTTAGAAATAAAATTAAATTTTAAAAGGGCTAGAGATGTATCTCAGCACTGCCTGGGTTCATCCCCCAATACTGAAACAAAACAAAAAACAGATGATATTCCTCTTTAAGACAAAGATTAGAGCTGAGGATATAGCTCAGCGGCACAGGGCCTGCCTGGCAATCCCAAGGTCCTGAGTTTGATTCCCGATACCAAAAAAAAAAAAAGACAAAGATTGGGTAGGTTCATTTGCAGTTCGTCAGAAAACTTAGGGACTCCTTATGCACGAGACAAACGCCGCTGCTTGCGCATAGCCGTCTGGGCCGCTCCATGTCACTCCCAGGGAAAGACTTGAGAGTGGACGGAAATTCACAGAGATGAGAAGCTCATGCTGCCTGCCCTCTGTGCCATGATGAAGGCTTTTGGTCTCTGGCCCAGGAGCCTAGCGTCTTCTGCCTGCATTCTGGAAGCTAACTTGTTAGTTTCTAGGTTGGGAGGCTATTGTTCCTGAGAAAAACTAGGGCACTTAGTACCATGTCCCCAAAATGCCCCTTCTGTGTACTCAAGACTGGTGCCAAGACAAGGGGACATTGTAAGCGGACAGGGACCAAAATGTCCACTAAGAATTATCTGATTGGAGGGTGTGGTGGCACATACCTGTCATCCCAGCACTTGGGAGGCTGAGGCACAAGGGTTACCACAAGTTCAAGGTCAGCCTAGGGTACATATTGAGACCCTGTCTCAGAAAAAAAAATTATCTGAGGGACACAGAGAACTGGGCAAATGAGTGTAAGTCAGCTGTCCTTGGAGGCTGGTCACACAAGGGACAAAGCAGCCTTCATGTCCCCACTAGGTAGTATACTCTAGAAACCCCCACCCTGCAATAGCTGGGTATAGCACAGAGCGTCATGGAGGGGTACAGTGCTGTAACCATTGTTGGGCACTTTGTATTCTTTCTGGCAATTTCACTGTCTGGCCCTCTGCCACTAGGTTATGTCCTTTTCTGGTACAGTCAGTTAATGCTGTCCTTTCCTGTTGCTACTTCAGTAAATCTTAGCTCTTGCTGGATGTGGTGGTGCACGCCTGTGATCCCAGGACTCAGGGTGAGGCAGGAAGACCATCACTATTTTGAGGGCAACCTGGGCTACATGGTGAATTCACAGCCAGCCCGAACTCCACTAGCAAGACCCTATTTCCAAAAACAAATCACAGGTATCAATCAGAGTATCAGCCGATACAGAGATTCCCAACACATGGTTCTTTTCACTTTCTCCCAAACAAATGGTGCAGGGGTGTAAGAATGGCAGTTCATTCAATTTCTGTTGAGAGCCTGGACCTTACAAGGCAAATCAAGCAACATTCTGTCACCTGCTGGATTCCCGCGGTATTACATGCATTCTCAAGCAGCATTTTTTTTTTTTTTTTTGAGACAAGATCTCCCTGTCTAGTTCAGGCTGGCCTTGAACTCACTGTGTAGCTGAAGCTGGCCTCAGACTCACAGTGATCCTCCTGCCTCGATCTCCTGAGGGCTGGGATTACAGATGTGTGCCACCATGCCCAGCTTCAAGGTGTTTTTTGAAATGAACCATAAAACCTTTTTCCTCATTGGGAAATTCTCATTTTAAAAGAGAATTTTCAGCCAGCCGTGGTGGCGCGCGTCTGTAATTGCAGCACTCGGGAGGCTGAGGCAGGAGGACTGCCATGAGTTCGAGGCCAACTTGGGCTGCATAAGGGAATTCAAGGCCAGCCTGCACTACATATTTAGACCCTGTCTCAAAAAACAAAACAAAACAAAAAACAGAAGACAAAAAACATTTTCATTCTAGGGTGTAGTTCAGTGTGAGAGCACTTGCTTAGCATGCACAAGGCCCTAAGTCATATCCCCAGCACCACAGAAAAGAAAAAAGACACTTCCCACTATCTTTTATTTTTTGGAGACAACAGGGTCTCACTACATAGCCCAGGCTGGCCCCAAACCCTTGTGCAATCCTCCCG
>NW_004955495.1:1229029-1248062 GCF_000276665.1 Chinchilla lanigera
GGAGAAAAACCAAACCAAACCAAAACAAAACAAAAAAAAACAAACAGCACAAAGCCAGGGCCTGAAGTGGCTTGAGTGTGACATGCAGGAGGGAAACTAGGAAGGAAGGGCAAGTCAGAGCAGAGGACCGCCTGAGTGACTGTAAAAATGTTCCATTTCTTTTTTTTTTTTGAGACAGGGTCTCCCTTATATAGTCCTTTTGCAGTGATCCTCCTGCCTCAGCTTCCCAGGTGTGCACCACCACTATTTTGGGTTTTACTCTGAGTTCAATGAGAAGCCATGGGAGGGTTTGGAGCTATAGAAGCAACATCACCTGATGTACACTTTTAAAAGATCTCTGTCATTCATGGAGTCTAGGGAAGCAAAAGTAGTATCAGGAAGGATTATGACAGATGCAATCAGAATTAGAAAGTTAAGGCAACCATCCCGATAAGAGATGAAAGCGGCTTGGGGGATGGAAAAGGGGGATGGAGGGTGGGAAATGGTCTGATGGTAAAGACAAAGAGTCAAGTGGGGTGAGGGTGCATGCCTGCAGTCCCAGCACTCTGGGAGGCTGAGGCAGGAAGATCGCAATTTGGAGCCCAGCCTGGGCACCTTAGCAACTTAATGAGGCCCTGTCTCTAAATAAAAAATAGAAGGTGGAGATGTAGATCAGTTTAAAGTCCCTGGGTTCAATACCCAGTCTTGAAAAAAAAAAAAAAGGTTTTTTTTACATAAATATGTATGGGGATACAGGACAGGAGGTGTATATAGCTCATATCATTACCTGGGGGATTCGAATTTTAACATAAAATGTAAGGGGACCCTATAATTAACAAATCCATCTGTTGCAGAGGGAAAAGACGCCACCGCAACAAGAACACTTGGGACATAATATCTGCAATTATCTCCAAGGACTCTCAGCACTCAGGAGGCTGAAGCAGGAGGACTGCTTCGAGTTTGAGGCCAGCATGGGCTAGAAAGTGAGTTAAAGGCCAACCTAAACTGCAAGCTAAAACCTGTCTGAAAAAAAGAAGAAAAAAAAATCTGACGTTAGGCAGGATGGGGCTCTCCTGTTTCGTAGGGAGACGCAAGCAAAGCACAAGGACAGTTTGACTTTAAGAAATAGCTGAAGCCAGCCATGGTGGCACATGCCTGTCATTCCAGCACTTGGGAGGCTGAGGCAGGAGGATTTCGAGTTCATGGCTGGCCTGAGCTACATAGTGAGTTCATGGCCAGCCTGGACTACATACTGAGACCGTCTAAAAAATAATAATAATAATTTTTAAAATAACTGGATGTGTATTAAACATACACACTTTTTTCCCCTTGTCTTTATTCTCTAACAATGCAGTATAACAAGTGCTTACACTGAATTAGTTCTTACAAGGAATTGAGATCATTTAAAATGTATGGAGAGGGGACCAGGGATATAGCTCAGTGGCACAGTGCCTGCCTGGTAAGCGCAAGGTCCTGAGTTCAATTTCTGGTGCCAAAAAAAAAATTAAAATGTATGAGGGTGTAAGTAGGTTCTGGCAAATACTGTGACATTTATAGAAGGGACTTGAGTATCTGACGATGGTGTCTGTAGGGATCCTGGAACCAATGTCCTTGGATACAGAGGGAAGACTGTACCATTGCTTGGGTAGAAACATATTCCTGACCATTCCAGAGGCTGAGAAATCCAGCGTCAGACACCAGCTGCTATGACACGCTGTACAGGGTTCCTGGGTGAGACAGCACCTTCGGTCTATGACCCATGTGGTGGAAAGGGGTCTCCCTGGGGCCTCGATAAGGGCACTAATCACACGTGTGAGGGATCTGCTCTCAGGACCTAATCGTCTCCCTAAACCCTTCTTTTTTGTTGTTGTTTGTTTTGTTTTGAGACAGGGTCTCAGTATCTAGACCAGGCTAGTCTTCAGCTTGCCTCGATCCTCGTGCACCAGCCTCCAAGTGCTAGGGTTGCAGGCACGTGCCACCACACCAGGTAGAGGCTTCAGGTCATCTCCCTCCTTGTACCGGGTTGCGACTTCCATCTTGACATTCCACCCTGTCCCCCAGATGTCCCAGGCCGGAACTGCCAAGTTTGGTAACAGCTTGGGACAACTGGACCCTAAGTGTGGAGGGCAACCCACAACCCTGGCCTCACACGGCCACGTGGGGAAGGCCTCTCTGCCCCATCTGCTGAGTGGGACAGCGGGGAAGGGACGTGTCCAGCTCTCCTCTGACCCAAGCGCTTCGAGTGAGGGGCGAAGGGGGCCCAGCCTCGCCACCTCTCTGTACTGGCTCCGCCACTGCAGCAGGTGCCCTGCCCTCAAGGCAGGTGGCGAGCGCAGGTCTGGGCTTAGCCACGCGTGCATCCGACCCAGTGGGAATGAAAGTAGCCCTCACGCCAGGCATGGTGGCACTCCGGGATTCCAGCCACTTGGGGGCTGAGCCAGAGGGATCACAAGTTCAAAGCCAGACCAGGCAACTCAGAGGGATGCCCTCGCAAAATTACCAAGTAAAGAGGGCTAGCGGCGGAGCTCGATGGTAGAGTGCCCCTGGGATTGACTCCCAAAGCCACGCACAAAGTTAAAAAAGAAAGTAACGCTCAGAATGGCACCTGCACCTTTCAAGTGGTTCCAACTGAAAAGAAAGAGGTCGTTACTTCCCCGACCCCTGAAACCTGAGCCCCCTGCAGCACCCTGCCAGCCCCTTCTCTCCCCGCTCACTGCCACACAGACCTCCTGGAAAATAAGGTCACGGTCCCGCCGGGCCCAGGCTCTCTGCCTTTCCTGTCCTGCCCCAGCCTCCCTGGGCCGATTTCCCTTCACCACTCACACCTCCGGGCAGTAAGCTGTCCTGCTGTGCGTACAGAACATCCCAGGTCCCCCGTCATTCCTGCTTGTCACCCCGTCTTCCCTGAGCTCCACACAGACCTGGGGCACCTGCTGCGGTGGCCCAGCGCCTGTTAGAAGTGTGTGGGGGGGGGGGCGGGGGCTGTAGAGCGAATAAACAATGCTTTTTTGAAAAATGATCGTGTTTTAATAGCAAAATAATATATGCTGTGAAAAACTTGAAAAAGGCAGAATACAAAATTCAGAAAATACATCTGAGCACCTTCAGGAACATTTCAGTTACGAACGGCACCCTGCCCTCCATCTGCCTGCAGTGCAAGTGGGTACTGAATGCTCGGCGCTCGGGGTGGTGACCCGTGCACCTGCGCGGACCGCCAGGTCCCCCAGCCCTGCGCCCCGCCCGTCCACGTCCAGGTGGTCCTGAGGGTGCCGTGCTGGGGCCCCGGCTGTAGTGTGTAAGGCACTGCAGTCCCCTCGGGAGGGGCTCTGGCCTTCGCGGTTTCCAGATGGACCTGCGCATCCAGAGCCTGGCTGAGCCGAAGGCCACACAGCTGGCCAGCAACGTTGGCGCCGTCTGGAGTCCCAAGACTGGTTTTCTCCACCAGAACCCTCGAGCCTGAGAAACCTCCCTCTTCACTGTGCTGCTCCGAGGGCCAGGGGCTCCAGAGTGGACGCCAGGACACGTCCTGGGGCCTGGCCACGGTCACATCCACCAGTCCATGGACTCTTTGGGGCAGGGCCTGACAATGACCACGCAGTGCGGCAGCCCCTGGCACAGGACCCGCTCGGCCTCCTGGCCCTCCCAGCCCAGCCCCTGCAGCTCGAGCGCCCTCAGCTTGGGCATGGTCAGGCAGGAGGAGATGATCTGGGTGGGAGTGGGCATGTCGGGGGTGATGAGGGGCCCCTGCAGGCACAGACTCTCCAGCGCGGGCATCCCCTCCAGCAGGGCCAGCCCGGCCGGCGAGAGGCCGCCCACGGTGAGGCGGAGCTTGCGCACACCCCGGAGGTGGCGGCTGATGGCCCGCAGGGTGCCGTCGGCCGGCAGAGTGCAGCCCAGCACCTCGAGCCTCTGCAGGTAGCTCAGCTCCTGCAGGCTGGCGTCTAGCCCTGTCTCGGTGACGCGATAGGTGCCGCCCAGCACGAGCGAGCGCAGGGCGCGGAAGCGCGGCAGGCCCTGCAGGTGCTCGTCGCGGAAGGCGGGCACTCGGTCCAGCACCAGGCACTCGAGCTGCGGCAGCACCCGGGGGTCCTGCTCACGCAGCAGCCACGCCATGGAGATCTCGCAGCTGTGCAGCTCCAGTGTCTGCAGCGTACGAGGCAGGCTGGTGATGGGCACCGCGCTCAGATCCGCCACGTGCAGGCACAGGCGCTTCAGGTTGGGGCACTTGTCACCCAGGGCCCTCAGCAGGGCAGGGGACAGCTGGGGCGCCTGGGAGCCCGAGAAGAGGTAGCCGCCCATCCGCAGCGAGTGGAGCCGGGAGGCCATGTAGCGGCGGAGGAGGTGCCACATGACTTTGGGCCGCATCTGGAAGAGCCGGAGGTCCGGGTTACTGGAGGAGAGGTTCGGGGCTCCCCGGGACCAGCCCTGTCTGCTGACAGACACCCTGGCGTGGCTCCTGCTGTCCCCTGGCTTCTGCCCTTCCCCTGCCCAGAAAACAAGACCATCTGACTCACCATCTCGACCACTAACACTTTGGGGTAGTTTTGCTTTTGTTTTTTGAGATAGGGTCTTGCTATGTAGCCCAGGCTGGCCTTAAACTCACAATGACCCTCCTGCCTCAGCCTTCCTACTGCTGAGATTACAGGTTGTGCCACCATGCCAGGCTGGAGGGCTAAGACTCTGAATAAATCCAGTGGGGGAAAGGTCCAGACACATCTGACTTTGGCAACAGAATGGATTCCTGTTATCTTCTGACCTAAAGCCAAGGAAGCTTTTACTTAACACGTCCTCTAGGAGAAATAAACTACATGGAGTAAGACACAAAAAGTCTAATAGGCCTAAGTTAAAAAAAAAAAAAAAAAAGCTCCAGGCATGGTGGCACACACCTGTAATCCCAGCATGCAGGAGGCTGAGGCAGGAGGCAGCCTAGGCTACACAGTTAAGTTCAAGGCATAGTGAAACTCTGTCTCAAAAAACAAACAAAACAAAAGGCACAGTCCGGTGACAGTGAGAACTATATATAGTAACTGAGAAGTTGGTAGAAAACAAAAAATAACCAGTAACACGGTGTATTCCAGTGCATGTACTTTTTACCCTAGGAAGAAAAGAAACTGCACAGCCTAAACCTTCCGTTAATTTACCTAATTTTTTTGTGCTAGGGGTGGAAAACAAGACCTCATGCACGTTCAGCATAGGATCTGGCACTGAGCCAAAGCCCTAGCCCATAAACTTGTAATTGGTTGCCTGCTTTTGACACAGGAATCAAATCTTCCTGGACAAATTTATTTATTTTGTTATTTATTTTGTTTTTTTGAGACAGAGTAGTTTTTGAACTACACTATGTAGTTCAAAAATTTGAATTTGTGGTGATCCTCCTGCCTCAGCCTCCCAAGTACTGGGATTACAGGTATGCACTGCCACACGTGGCTTCCTGGCCAAATTTAGACCTGCAGATCTGGCCCCCTGGGGCATGACTCACTAGAAATACTGGTCACTCACGTGCAAGGGCAGAAGCCACAGTCAGCAAACTATAAAATGGGCACAAGCCAGTGGACAAAGGCAATTCTTCCTTGCAGAACAATGGATGAGGAGACACTTCTAAGCTTCCCAATATCAAATGCGAGCTCCAAAGTAGAGCAGCATATTTTCTCAGGTTGCCGGAGGCAACTGCTCTGGCTTTTTAGCAAAGCAATCTGGGAGTTTCTGTTGAAAGTTAAAATGTAGAAAATTGCTGCCAACTATTTTATCTTCAAAGAACACAGTGAGCTGTCTGTACTGGTGGCTCCACATGGCCGGATCGGACCAACTGTGGATCAGAAACAGAAACATTCAGAGAAAAACCTGTGTCTGTACTGAATACGTGCGGGCTTTTGTTTTTGTTTTTCTGTTTTTGAGGCAGGGTTTTGCTATGTAGTCCCGACTGGCCTCAAACTCCTGGCGATCCTCCTGCCTCAGCCTCTTGAACTCTGGGATGACACGGGAGTGCCACTACACCCAGCTAGATTATTTTTCTTGTCATCACTCCTAAATAATAACGTAGAACACCTATTTTCACAGTACTGACATTATGTTAGGTACACTAGGTCACCTAGAGACATTAAAGTTTCCAGGAGTACATGTGAGGGTCTATGCAAATCCTATACTACTTTACAGAAGGGGTCTGAGCATCTGGGAGCGTCCCAGGACCCATCCCCGTAGATGCCAAGGGCTGACTGAATATGCACTTGTTTGTGTTTCTAGGGTACATAAGCAATGGGAACATGTGCTGCCTCTGGGGAGAAAGAATAGGACAACTGGCAGACAGAAATAGGAAGGCCAGCCGGCCGCGGCGGTGCATGCCTGTAATCCCAGCACTCGGGAGGCTGAGGTAAGGCGATCGCTTAGAGTTACAAAGTGAGTTCAAGGCCAGCCCGAATTGCATAGTGAAACCCTGTCTGAAAAAAGACCCAAGAAATCACCGGTAGGCACTAATATCTGGGAGAATTAAGATATGTTATGTACATGAACCAACCTGCCACGATGAATGTAACCACTAGGTGCTGCAAACACGTACCAGTAAAAATACCTGATAACAGAACCATAAACTATCATGTAATCTGTGCTGGTATTTGCCAGACACGGTTCTGTAAGCCTTTTTGTAAGCCCTGCACGAACTCGGTGAACTCTCACAGTAGCCCCGACAGGCAACTGTAAAAGTTGGTGTTATTACTATTCTTATTGCTTTGCTTTTTGAAACAAGAGTCTCGCTCTGTAGTTCGGGCGAGCCTCGAGCTCGCGACGATCCTCCTCCCGCCTGCGCCCCCCGAGTGCTGGGATTACAGGCGGCGCGGCGCCGGAGCCTGAACCCAGGGTCTCGGAATCATCGTTTATCTCCATTTCTTGCACAGGGAAACTGAGGCCTGGAGACTGCAAGGCAGCAGGTGAGCGACGGCGCGGTGTCAGGCCCCCAGACCGCTCGGTGGAAACCCTCAAGCCTGGGGCCCCTCCCCAGGCGCCCCCGAGTCCTAGACTTCCGGCGCCGCCGCAGCGGGAGGCGGCGGTCGCGGCCCCGCCCCGCCCGGGCACCCCGTACCGTGTAGAGCGTCAGGTCCACGTGTCGCCACAGCCATCGGTCGTCCACCAGGCGCTTCCAGTGGTGACAGACCCTGGGGGAGGGGACCGGCCGTTAGAACGAGCCCGGCCCCGCGGGGCCCGCGTCCGCGTCTCGCGGTGAGGCCCCTGCCCGGCTCTGTCCCCCCGGGGCGCGGGGCCGCACCTGGAGATGCGGATCCGGTCCCGGACCGGGAGGTAGGCGAAGATCTCCAGGAGGACCGAGTCCGGCAGGTCCGTCACGGTCGCCATGATCGCGCCGCGTCCGCCCGCTTCCGGTCGGGCGCACCGGAAACTCCCCTTGGGGGGCGCTGGTAGGGGGGCAAAGGGAGACCCCCGAGGGCGGGCGGGCGATGGCGGCCACTTCCACTAGCTGGCCAGGAAACGCCACTTTCTTGTGACAGGGACCCGGCTGAATCCCGGGGTCGAACCGGTCTGAGGCTCCGCTGTCCGGGCGAGTGACTCACGCGGACTTCGCCGGGCGTGCCGGGGGCGGGACTTGGGGCGGGGCGCGACAGAGCGGGCGCGACTGGGCCCGGGGACTAAGCCTGTAGAGCGTGGCTTGGGCGGGGTGAGGCCCAGCAGGCGGAGTTGAGGGGAAGCCAAGGACAGCCTCAGGCTTGCGATTGTGCCGCTGAGCTGTATCCCCAGCCCATGAGGCCAGCCTCAGAAGGCGTGGCTCGGACAGGAGGTACGGTGGGCAGCGAGGACTAAGCGGGAGGGCGTAGCTTGAGGGGCAGACCGGGCTAGCAGGGGCGTGGGCGGGGCTGGGAAGGAGTGCGAAGTTGTAAGGCGTGGCTTGGGCGGGGCGAGGCCTGAGAGGCGGGGCTTGACACGGCAAGGCCGAGCTCAGAAGGCGGGTGATTGGGCGGGGCTAGCTAGGGGCGTGGTTACGCCCTGCGGTGAGGACGTCGCTTGGAAGAAGTCCGGCGCTTGGCAAGACCGGGGGCGTGGCTGGTGCGGAGAAAGCCTATAAGGCGTCGGGGGACTGGGCTGCGGAGGATGGCGCGGGTGGAGGGGCGGGGCGAGCTCGGAAAACTCAGGGCCGCTCAGGGCTGAGAACCACGCCTGTGGCCGGCGGTATCGCTGAACCGTACGGGCGCGAGCTTCTGGGTTTGATCCCTGGCACCGCAGTAAAAGGTGAGGGACAAGCCTGGAAGACGCGGTCGGCATGGGGACAAGGCCCTGGGGAGCGACAGGGACGGGACTGGCGAGGCCAGGGAAGACCTTCAAGCCCTGGAAGGTGCAGAACCTAGGATTGGGATCAAGCCAGGACGGGTGCTGAGGGTAGGGGGCTGAGCCGGGGAGCCGGGGCAGCAGCGGGGCATGGCCGACAGCGAGACAACTGCTTTTTCGCCTCCTCAAGGCTTTTTGATGTCCACGCACGAGCATTCGTTTATGTAAGTGGCATAGCTCAAACGCCCGTTGAAATTTTTGATTATTCTGGCATACTGTTCTCCACAGATTGTCTTGAGTCGACACTCCCACCAAATAGCTAGATCACTAAGTTTAAAAATAGCAATTTGTGACCTGGGTTCCAGCCTCAGCCTCCTGAACTCTGGGATGACACGGGAGTGCCGCTGCTCGCCTGTAATCCCAGCACTGCGGGAGACTGAGTCAGGAGGATTAAAAGTTCAATTCCCACCTGGGCAACTTCGACCCTGTTTCAAAATTTAAAAAAAAAGGGGGGGCCTGCTGGAGATGTAGCTCAGAGGTAGAGCAACCCTGGGTTTGAGCCCCAGTACCAAAAATAACTGTAAAAGTAGTTTTATTCAAATATTCTTTTATTGATGGGCATTCAAGTTTTTTCCAGATATGTTACCAAAAATAATATGGCAGCTAAGTGTTCTCTTATATAAACATATGTACCCACATACACACATGCTGTTTTTATTTCTGTAGAATAAGTCAGGTTGGTGAGTCAGAAGATATGAGAAATTTAATTGTGAATTCATTTCTCTAAATCACTCCACCCAGAACCTATAATGGCAGTAAATATATTTTCAACATATACATACACACACAAAAGCAAAAATCAGACACGTTGAAACTGTTTTAAAAAGAAGTCTTAGGCTGCAACTCAGTAGTAGAGTGCCTGCTAATATACACGTGGCTCCGAGTTCAAACACTGGAGAATACGGCTGTACCACCGTGAACGTGCCCAATCTCCTCTGAGTTCAAACAGTGCAGTCTACGGCCCTACCACCCTGAATGTGCCCAATCTCCTGAGTTTAAACACTGGAGTGCGCACGCGTGTGCACACACACAAAATGCATATGCTTACACTTAAGCACAGATATCAAGTAAAACACTGGTTTTTCTTCTTTTTTGTTTTGTTTTGGTGCTACTGGGAATTGAACTCAGGGGCACACTACCACTGAGCTATCTTTTTTGGAGACATGGTCCCACTAAGTTGCCCAGGCAGGACTTGGTTTTCTTTTTTTTTTTCCAGGACTGGGAATCGAACTCACGACCTTGCGCTTAGCCAGGCAGGAGCTGTGCCACTGAGCTAAATCCCCAGCCCCAGGACTTGGTTTTCCATCATCCTGCCTAAGCCTCCCTGAGTGCTTCAATCACAGGAATGTGCCACCACGCCGTTTCAAACTCTTAATCTTTTCTAATTTGGTAGGAAAAAAACCCAAGCCAGGCACAATGGTGCACACTTGTAATCCCAACACTCTGGGAGGCTCGTGCAAGAAGATTGCAAATGTGAGTCCAGCCTGGGCAGCTACTGACTTTGCGAGGCCCTGTCTCCAAATAAAAAATAAAAATAAAGAAAATGGCTGGGAATGTAATCAATGGTAGAACATTTGCCTAGCCTGCATGAGGACTCCCTATCCCCAGTAACACGCACACACACACACCACAGATAAAGTGATTTATGATTCACAGTTATGACCACAGAGAGAAAGACCAAAGGAACTGCACGGGTCAGTCATGTCACACACTCCTGAGCTGCTGGTCCAGGAACTGCCTACTTCCACAGTCTTTGTAGTGAGAAAAAGTCATTTATGTAGGCAACTATCAGCTGAAGCTAAGCACTCCTAGTAACTAATCCTTCCTGGTAACTGATTGCTTCTAGGCCCTTCCCTCCGCCTGGCCAGGTAGTGAGAGAAGAAGAGGAAGGGGTGGAGCCCTGCAGCCCCTTTGAGGGTATACTCCAGTGATATGAAGACCTCCCACCAGGCCTGACCTGTTAAAGGTGCCATCAACTCCCAGTGGCACCAAAATAGCAATCTATTTTGTTAATTTTTTTTATTATACATTTGGAATACAATAATTATATCCATTGAGGGCAGTAGGTATATGTACCTAACACATCTTAATATTTTTTAATTCCCTTTCTCTCCCTTCCCCCATCTCAGGGTCCTCTTCCCACTTACAAAAATCTATCTCTCTCTTTCCTGTTGTCTGTCTTTTCTTTGGCTCCTTAAGGTATTTATACTTTAGGTTTCTCATATAAAAGAAGTTATGGTATATTGAAGCTTATGTGTCTGATTTCTTTTAACATTATGATCGCTAGTTGGGCGTGGTGGCGCACATGTGTAATCCCAGCACTCAGGAGGCTGAGGCAGGAGGATCACCAGGAGTTAAGAGGCCAGCCTGGGCTATGCAATGAGTTTAGGGCCACCCTGCACTACAAAATGAGACTCTGCCTCAAAAAATCAAAACCAAAAACATGGTTTGAAGATGCCTCCATTTTCCTACAAGTGACTCACATTTATTCTTTATGGCAGAATAGTACTCCATTGTGTATAAATACATTTTCTTTATCCATTCATCTGTTGATGGACATATAGGCCACTCCCAAGATTTAGCTATTATGAGTTATGCTGCTGTAAACATGAGGTCACTACGCATGGGTCACTGTGGTGTGATGTCTTTAACTCTCGCGGGAAGATCCCTAGGAGGGGAATAGCTGGGTTGAGTGGAATTTCTAGTTGTATCTACTCCAGGAACTTCCAATTTTCCCCTACCGCTTCCCTAGGATGGCTGGGGCCCTCCTGACCCGCCTGACCCCTCAAGGAAGCTGAAGGCAACAATCTCAGGTTTCACGTTCCTGTTCTCTCTGCAGCACTCCTTACCCTTTTCCAATCTCCCCCAACCCACAGCTCAGATCACCACCCTGAGCTTGCTCAATCTTTGAATCAAATCCTGAGAAATTAGAATTTAAAAACCAACATCTGCCCTTCCCCATTTTACAAATTGACCACCATCCAATGTCAACCACCAGGGAAAACACCAAAGAGCATTAAGAAGAAAATAAGGCTGTCAGTAACGCCACCACCTGGCAGCAGCCACTGTCAAGGCCTTCCTTGTGCGACCCAAGATTTCTAGTAACTGCTGCTGAGGACCAGCCTGACACAGTACAAGCAGGCAATAATTAATGGTAATAACTGGCACCAAAATAAATTGAGAGTCTGTCCTGGGCCTACATGACTTGTGGCGAGACCCCCGGCTGGCTTAAGGGCAGATTAATCTTTAAGTCAACGGCCAGAGCAGAGACTAGCAAACAGCCTGTGAAATTCTGGCGCCTCAAAGCAAGATAAGACGGCAGCTGAGGACTGTGACTCACGCAAATTTCATCTAGTTAACCCTGATCTGTTCCAGTGCGATTTTCCAAAAATGCATTGTTCCCCAATTCCTAAACCTTGACCACATCAGTTCACCCCTACTGCATCCTGCAGCCCACGAGCAACCCCCCCAGTCAAGCTGTACCCCTAACAAAGGCCGAAGACACGGTGCCTCGTGGTCCCTAGCTCGTCACTGGGCTATGACCATCCTGGTGCCCCTTGTAACTGAAATACATGTTTTGTCTGTGTTTTATTCTGTCGTCGTACTGCTGAGCAGGAGATCAGCGGTCCCAGGCCAGGGCCCCAGTAGACTGCAAACATGTGCTGCTTTTAAACTTATAACAATGCTACAGTGGGAAATGTTATCCCTTTTCCAGAAATGAGACCCAGAGAGAGGCATTTTGTCTAATACCATACCGTTTACTTATTTTATTTATTTATTTTTCCTTTTTTGAGACAGGATCTCCCTATGTAGTTCAGCCTGGTCTTGAACTCACTAGTTCAGGCTGACCTCCAACTCAAGGGAATCCTTCTGCCTCTCAGCCTCCCAAGTACTGGGATTACAGGTGTGCGCCACCATGCCCAGCCAGAGAGGGTTATTATAAAAACTGAGCCTCCATAGCCTCTGCATCCCTCTCTGGCCCTTTTCTGTCTTGCCCTGTGATTTCTTCTCCACAAACTCTCACCTTGTGATGCTATCTCACGAGGCTCTCACCAGAGGCCAGATACGTGGCTGTTCAGGTTTTGGACTTCTCATTTCCAAATATTTGAGCTAGGGAAAACTCTTTGCTCAATAAAACACCTGAGGCTGAGGCAGGAAAATCGTTAGGGGTTTGAGGCCAGTCTGGGATACACAGTGAATCCCAGGCCGTCCTAAACTGCACAGAGAAACCCAGTCTCAAAATAAAAATAGAAACAACCCACTCTGGTGGGAACTAACTCACTCCTCCAGACCAACATAAATCCCTTCTGAGGTAGCACCCTAAAGATCCAATCACCTCCCACTAGGCTCCAACCCTCCCCCGACTGAACCCAGGGAGTGTTGTGCTACATCCCCAGCGCCCCACCCCACCTCCTTTCAATCTTATTTTGAGACAAACTGTTTAAATTGCCCAGGCTGTCTTCCAATTTGTGATCCTCCTGAGTAGCTGGATTACAGGCTTGCATCACTATACCCAACGACGCTCTAAATCTTCAAGCTTTCACCACTCCCTGAATCACTACAGTGAGACCCAAGCTCCTAACACAGGCACCCTTGGGAGTCACACTCAACCACAGCACAGCCTACCTGTCCTTTCCACCACACGGCCTCTCTGGTCTTCCACCTAATCTCATATCCTAGTTTGAGACGGTGGCTTGGGCAGGTAAAAAGTGGTGGCCTCGTTTCAGAATGAATCAGCTTAGCCTCACGGATCTGGAATCCTTTGTGGTGAGCAGGGATCCTTCAACAGGTCCCCTGGCACAAGTTGTCTGGTTGAACTTGGGGGAGAAGGGAGCAGTCCCACCAGCCCTGACGAAGCTGAGTCTGGGTACAAAAGTTTCCCAGATGCTTTTGCAGTCGTGTCGTTTCCAGCTTTCTTAGGGCAAAGGCAGATGGTGCGCAACGTGGACTCTAGTCCAGGATCAGGCTTCGCTTATCCACTGGGTCTGTATCTCTGATGTCCCGAGGGACTGACGCGATAGCCAGAGGGGAGAGCTGAGCAGAGGTCGAAGCCAGGGGGCCGGACAGGGTGAGCGCAGGACTCGATTCCTGGTCCCCGCGGCCCCGAAGCTGCAGTGAGCAGCTGCGTCGGGCTCAGGAAGGCGTCATCTCCGCCGCTGGACCCTCTGGAGACAGCGAAAGCGCCTCCAACAGCTTCCGAGGCGCTGATCGTCGGCCTCTGATTATCCCTCCAAGCACCTACATCCGTCGGAACCCCCGCTCGAGCCCCTATGCCCACCTCGCCCAGTCTCAGGACGCCCGAGCCAGGCCGCCGAATCACAAGCCCACACCTGGCCCCGCCTCGCCCGGAAGCCGGAAGCTCCGGACTCGGTGCTGATTGGCGCCCCATTACGTGGGGGCGTGAGCTTCCGGTCTCGCCCTTCCGCTTCCGTTTCCCAGCTAATACCTGGGCTCAGCGTTCCAGCGAAGAGGCTGTACCGTCGGCAGGTTCGGGGTGATTCGAGGTGAGCGGGTAAAGCGGAGAGGCCTGGAGTCCGGGAAGGTGGCCGGGACCGGGCCACTCAGCGTCTGCGAGCGGGCGGGGGAGGTGAAGCCGGGGCCGGGCCTTCGGGTGACGTCACGGGGCGGCCGCCCGGTGCCCCGGGTCCTGGGACGCAGGTCCGGAGGGTTCGGGGCGCTGAAGGGCGGTCTCAAGCGGAACGCTTAGGGCCTGGAACCGGGGAGACTTGTAGGCTGGGGTTTGGGGGGGCCTGAAAAACCCCGGAAGTCCTGACTCTGTCTCCTCCCACCCCTTCCCTGGGCAGCTTCGGCCAGGATGATCGAGGTTGTTTGCAACGACCGCCTAGGGAAGAAAGTCCGCGTTAAGTGCAAGTATCCGCCGATGGCCGAGGGGCGGTGGTCCCTGGGGGTGCTAAACACGAGGCGGGCACCGCGGGGTGTGTTGTAGGTAGCTGCAGTTAACCCGGGACAGGGGTGGGTCGGGCCCTGGCGCAGTGTAAGGTCTGCAGCCCTGGAGTGTTACCTTCCTCGCTCTGCCTCTCCCTTGCATTTGCCTTAACTCCTCCGCGCCCAGCACCGATGACACCATCGGGGACCTTAAGAAACTGATCGCGGCCCAAACTGGCACCCGTTGGAACAAGATCGTTCTTAAGAAATGGTGAGTGCTGTGTTAGAGGGAGGGGCCCGACCCGGCCAGAATTAGTCCAGGGGAGCGCTCGCTGCAGGCAGCCCTTTGCTGAGCGCTTAGCCTGCTTCTGTTAGGCGTCTTGCTGAAAGGTGTCTGTCCCGTAGGTACACGATTTTTAAGGACCACGTGTCTCTGGGGGACTGTATCCTTTGCGTGACTTGAGGAAGATCTACATACCAACCCTAGTTGTCTTTGTTCTGTACTGAAACTTGTATGAAATTCAACACCAATAACTTAGACGGGTGAGTTCTGAGAAATGGGAGCCTTGTTTATTTTGTTGAGGAGGGTGGTGGTTGGCCCGTGATGTTTGACTTGGACATTTATCACTGAGGTCCACCTGAGTGTTGGACAGGGGGCCAGAGTGGAGTGAGACTCGGGCACATCTGTTACGCAGGAGGAGAAGGAACTGTTTTTATAATTTGTATTCTCTCCTAATCAAAATGGCTCGGTCCCAAATGGCTTCCTTAGCCAGGAGCCGAGGGCTCAGGGCACCTGGATGGATCTGTGATGGGATGAGGGGTGGGGATGGAGCCCCCAGGGAAGATTCCTTAACACCATTACTCAGATGAAATCCATGATGGGATGAACTTGGAGCTTTATTACCAATAGAGTAGAACTCCTCCCCCTTGTCCTGCCCTCCTCTCCCACCCTCCCCTCTCACACTAGTATGAATGCCTGTTTTTAAAAACTCACCTTAATAAAAACTTAGATGATGCTTTGTGGTTGTCCTCTTTGCTGAGAGCTGGCTTACGGGAGGGTTGAATCTCTCTGGTTATCACTATGGCATCAGAACGAGGCATCTTTCCTATGTGTGTCTTTTTGATATAGGTTTTCACTATGCAGTTCAGGCTGGTCTTGAATTCACTTTGTAGCCCAGGCTAGCCTTGGACTTGCAGCAGTCCTCCTGCCTCAGCCTTCCAAGTGCTGAGATTTATAGGTGTGCTCCACCTTCCGGGCCCAGAATGAGGCATTTTAATAAGAGCTCAGAATAGACTAGATCCTGGATAAGGGAATGGGGATCTGGTAGAAATTTGGCTAGCATCTGTGAGGCTCTTGGCTTGAGCCCAGCAAAACAAACACACACAGAGAAATAGATTGCATTAGCAAGGCACAGGGCCAGCAGAACCAGAGCCCTGGAGTTTTCAATGAGTTTCTGAAGGTGAAGACCCTGGGATTATTGTTGCCCTAACAGACCATGGAGCCTTTGGGTTGGGCAGTAGGAATGAACTAGCAATACAGGATTCTGTTTTGGATAGACCGTGGGTTGAATGTCAGCTGTATTACACAATAGCCAAGGGACTGTGGGCGTGTTACTTAATCTCTCTGAACTAGGACTTGAGTTTCCTCTCTAGAACTGATGGACTTTAGCTAGGCATGGTGATGCACGCCTGTCATCCCAGCACTGAGGAGGCTGAGGCAGGAGGATTACTGTGAGTTCCAGGCCAGCCTGAACTACAGTGTGAGACCCTGTCTGCTTCATTGGCGTGTTGTGAAGGGTAGATTACAGCTGTATAAGTACCCACAGTTCCTGCCTGTGATTGTACAAATGAGACCATGAGGCTGATGTACTCACCTGTAATCCCAGCTACTTGGGAGGCTGAGTTCGGAAGATGGCACATTCAAGGTCAGCATGTGTAATTTAGGAAGATGCTGTCAGAGATAAATAAAAAGAGCTGGGGATGTAGCTCACTAGTAGAGCACCTCTAGCTTCAGTCCCCAGTACTCCTCAAAAAAAGAGACCATAGTTTCAGGGGAACAAGGAGACTACGGCCCCGGCTATAAAAGCCCTCCCTGAAGAGTCAGACTGACTGTATTTTGACGGCTCACAGCAGTGGGATTTGGGGAAAAACCCTCGGATCCACAGGTTCCTCTATAAAGGGTGCTGCGATGGTCCCCCGTGCCAGTGAGAGGTCTCCATGGAAACAGCAGCATGCTGTGCACCTGCCTGGGTTATCTCCAGTCTCTCCTCCAGGTGTGAACAGACAGGAGGCCAGGTGCCCCCTCCCTTGGTCACAGATCCTGGATTGACTGTGGCTGAGTTTTCACAGACCCAGAGAGCTCCCTGGGCTGGTCTCACCCCCAAGCCTGTCTTCCTGCACCATGGGCCCCATGGAGCTCAGTCATGTTCAAGTCGCTCCTGCTCCTGTCCCCACGTGGCACCCGCTTCCACCCACCTCTCAGGCGGTGGACCCGCTGCTGCGTGGCATGCTGTTGCCCTGTGGCACTCCGGGTCGCTCTGCTGCGTCGTGCGGTCACCTCCCTCCCAGGTTGCGGTGTCCTCCTGTCTTCAGGGTGCCTTGCCCTCCTGATGCGTCACAGCTGTCTCAGTACCCTTGCTCTTCCTGCTCTTAAGCTGTGTCCTTCTTCGCCGTCTGGTTGGAAGCAGACAATTTCTTATTTCCATGATGGGTTTAACAGTGTGATTCCTTAATTTCACATCAGCATGGAAATGTATAAGATAGAGATAAAGCCCTTTTCTACCCTAGTATCTCTCCCAAGGTGAGGCCTTTTTTAATGCCTTTATGTAAACTTCAATTTTGTTTTGAAAAGAGGACTATGACTGGGCGTGGTGATGCACACCTGTGATCCCCGCACTCAGGAGGCTGAGGCAGGAGGATCACTAAGTTCAAGGCCAGCCTTGACCACGTAGTGAGACTCTGTCTCAAAACTAAGTAAATAAAAATATTAAAAGATGGCTATGTTGGGGGGGTGGTGGATGTTAGCTCGGTGATGTGTAGCTCTTTCCTAGCATGCCCAAGGCCTTGGGTTTGATCTCCAGCACCAGAAAAAGAAAAACAAAAAAGATACTTTATACTGAGGTCTGCTTGTAAAAAGAAAATCCAAGCATTTTGTTAAAGGTTTAGTTTCTTATTTCTGACACCACACCTCCTGCCAGTGACAGTCATTAGCAAATTTGGGTGAATTTAGGAATTGCCTGAAATAGCGTAGGGTTTTCATGCAAAAGGAGTAATTATACCTCCTGTAATCCTCATTACTATTCAGGAGCTTGTTATTTTGTGCTTTATGTCTTGATATTTTCTCATAAATTATCTGCCTCATTCTTTTTAATTAGTATTTTTATTTATTTTGGATTTTGGATTTTTTTTTTTGCCTTTTTTTTGCCTTTTTGAGACAGGGTTTCACTGCAGAGTTCAGGCTGGCCTGGAACTGACTTCGTAGCCCAGGCTGGCCTTGAACTGTAGTGATCCTCCTGCCTCAGCCTCCCAAGTAGTGGGATTACAGGTGTTTGCCACCACGCCCAGGTTTTTTTTGTTGTTTTTTTAGATTTTCAAAACAAGGTCTCACTTTGTATTTCAAGCTGGCCTTGAACTCAGATGTCTCCTGGGCTATCCTCTCACAATGATCCTCCTGTCTCAGCCTCCCACGTGCTGGGATTACACGGGTGCGCCACCACACCTGGCCCTGTCATTAGTATTTTTATTTGCTAATTTTTTTTAGCTAATATAAACGGGTACTAGAAAGATTGTTTGCTTGGTTGGGTTCTGTTTTTTTTCTTTTCATTTTTCAATACTATGTATCCAATCCTAGGCCTCACACATGCTAGCAGGCTCTCTAGCACTGAACTACACCCCATCCTGCCTCTGAAGCCTCTGCCGGACCTAACTTGCAGTGAATAAAACACTGCAAAGGATGGGCCATCACTTCGGAAAAGGTTTGCTATGAGGCTGTGGCTTTGTCCTGATCCTGCTTCCTCCCTGCTCTGCCTTGTCACACACTGCCTTAGCCCGCTGGGAACTCAGCCGTTAGTCCAGCATCTCTTTAGCAACTGCATCCTGCCAGCAACCCCCTGGGCTGGCTTGGAGACAGATCCTGCTGCACTTAAGCCTTCAAATGAAAACACAGCCCCCACTACCAATACCAGCTAAACTGCCTAACGTCATAGAAAACTGAGGTAAGAAACGCTGACCCTTTCAGCTGCTGGGTAGCTTGTTAGGCAGCAGTAGAGACCTTAATGGAAGCAGCATGTGCTTCAGTATCATCTGCCACCTGGTACCATGCACTGAGGAGTGCGCACACTCTCTGCCATGTCCTTCTGCACTCAGGAGGCTGAGGCAGGAGGATCAGGAGTTCAAGGCCAGCCTGGACTATGTAGGAAGACTATCTCACAAAAAAAAAAGTTGGAAAATGGAGGAAGCAGAAAGTCTGAAGTTCAGTAGTTAATAGTATTGTACCTATGCTGGTTTCTTTTTTAACTTTTTTTCCATGCTGATTTCTTATGTGTGATCATCTTTCAATGGCATGGTTTCTCAGCATTGGCGGTACAGGTATTCTGAGTGGCTGATCGGTCGTGTAGACTGTCCGGTGCATTGAAGGATGTTTAGCAACATCCAGGCCCTCTGCCCATTAAATGCCAGTAGCATGCCCCTCTCCCCAGCTGTGACAACCAAAAACTGTCTTGAGACATTGCTAGATGTCCCCTGGCGAACAAAATTCAGACTCTCTTCTGTTACATGTTTGGTATTTAGTGTGTGGTGCTGGAGATGGAACCCAGTACTTATACATACAGGCAAGTGCTCTACC
>NW_004955495.1:1248652-1290547 GCF_000276665.1 Chinchilla lanigera
TCACCTGCCTCAGCGTCCTGAGTGCTGGAATGACAGGCATGCACCATTGTGTCCAGCTGAAATTGTTTTTCAAAAGAAAAGATTATTATGCTGATACATCATTATACAAAATTAAACATTTTATATTTAAGTTCCTCATTTCTTTTCTAGCATCAGTAGCAGTGGTCATTAACATACTTTAACAAATCCAGAATTTTTTTTTTTTTTCAGTACTGGCCATTGAACCCAAGGCCCCTCTGCCACTGAGCTACATCCCCAGCCCTTTTTACTTTTTATTTTGAGACAGAATCTTGCTAAATTCCCCAGGCTGGACTCGAGCTTGTCATCCTCTTGTCTCAGCCTCCCTCGAAGCTGGGATTGCAAACATGTGCCGTCATGCCCAGCTTCATGCAGAAATTTAGATCACACAGGTGATCTAAACCTATGCAGTTTTTACCCAGTTGAAACAAATACACATACTCTAGTTCTGCCATTCAGCAGCTCACATTTTTATGCCTGTGCTTGAGGTACTGGGGATTGGCCCCAGTACCTGCATGCACTAGGCAAGTGTTCTACCACTGAGCCACATCCCTAGCCTCTTTATAATTGGTAGCTTTCTGTAACTGATTCATTCATTCTTTTAAATTAGTGTTCTGTATTTTTAAATTTTGCTTTGCCTTCATACATACTAAAATTGCTATGCAGTCCTATTATCTGGTTTTTTTTTTTTAATTCACCAGATACCAGCCACCACCCATCCTTGTATGAGCCAGACACTTCTCTGAGTGCTTTATGTTCTGAGTTCACATCAGAGGAAAGAGCTAGGTGTTATTGCTCAACTCTACTTTGCAGCCATAGAAGGTGAAGTGCAGAAATGCAGTTATTTGTTCAAGGCAATAGCAAGCAGATGAGTGGGCTTCGAAGCAAGGGATTCTGGTCCAGGACTGCGGAACCCAGCACATCCTGCCCTCAGTCGTGCTTCGATGGGTTCTTGTCCTGAGCCCCGTCCTTCCTAACAGTCATAAAGGCCCATGGAATCAGACTCCCCCGCAGGAGCCTTTGTCTCTCATATCTCCGCAGCCCACGTTCCCCAACTCTGGCTGCCCACACACCTCCTCAGTGTCCCACGGGCTCTACAGACTTTAAACTGGTTCAAACTCAGCCAGGTCTCCCACCAGCGTCTCCTCCTGTGTCGTCTGATTGGCAGTGCCATCACCCATTAGTTACCCAGGACGAGCCAGATTGGGAGGGAGTAAGTCGAAAGAGGTGGGTTCCAAAAGACGTGCGAAGTGTTTGGGTCAGTGGAGTGGGTAAGTAGTTCGCTTTGCAAAAAATAAAAAGGATGGGTTAGCTTTGGACATCTGGAGAAAACAGGTGGGAGAGGGAGGATGGAAGAGCCGAATTTAGGCTTTGGGCCCGTAGCTACTTATCACCGAGGCAACTGCGTTACTATGGTAACGGTGCAGGCCTCAACGCCCTCCCCGAGCGCCTCCTCGGCTGCCGTTACCTCCCTACCAGCCAGCCGCTACTGCTAGGGGTCTTGCGGGCCTCCGGGCACGGCTCCGGGGGGCGGGAATTAGTGCTGCAATAGCCAATTAATAAGCCCTATCCTGCCCCGATGAGCTCTGCGTCGAAGAGCGACAAGAAGGGGTCGGGACTTTTTTTGGCGCTCATCAAAGCGCGTTGAAAAGGGCGGGCCCGCGTCCCCAGCTCACCAGTTAGGAGCCGTGGAGGGGGGGGCGGGGCCTGGGAGAGGCCGTCCAGGGGCGGGGCCCAGGTAAACCGTGGGTGGCTCCGCCTACCCTCGTTTCTACCCAGTAGAAAGCCAGAAAACCAATCGGGACTGTTGGAATATCCAATAAGCATCGCCTCCAGGCCCCGGTGCGGGCAGCGACTAGCCAATCGACAGCGACGGTGGGCGGGCGCAAGCGACAGGCGGTGCGGCGGAGGCGGAACGGGCGCTGCGGCAGGAGGGAAGATGGCGGACGAGGAGAAGCTGCCGCCCGGCTGGGAGAAGCGCATGAGCCGCAGCTCAGGTGCGGCTGGGATCGGGCCTGGGGCAGGGCCGCGCGGGCCCAGGAGGCCGGGCTCGAGCTCTCCCCTTGGGACGCGGGGCCGTGGCCTCCTTCCTCCCGGGGAGTCTTGGGTTCCGCACGGTGTCCCGGGGTAGCGGCCGCGGCCCACCCCGGCGGAGTGTGAGCTTCAGGAGCCGGGCGGGAGGGGCGAGGGACCGGGAAACTGCCGCGCTGCCCCAGCGCGTGCCGCTGCCTCTGGGCCTATGCACGCGATGCCCCGGGGAGTTGTGCGCTCCGCTGGGCGCGGCGGGGGCGTCCCCTGGGAGGAGCGCACCCCGACACCGTGCGGCGGGCGGGCGGGCGGCCCCACCCCGCCGACACCCCGGCTGCCGGACCTGTGCCGTCGGGGTGGTGTTTCGGGGTCCGGTGCGAGGCTGTGGCTCGGTAATGACCGTGCACGATTACATCGCGCCCCGCGCTGTGCCAAGCGCTTTAAGTATTTAGATTCTGTCTCTGAAGCGCCGCGATTCTTGTGCAGTAGTTACGACTCCCATTTTACAGCTGGGGAAGTTCCGAGGCCAGAACACTGAAGGAGCTCATCCAAGATCAGGTAGTTTCAAGAGATGCGGCTTCCGTCCCTTGCCCCTGCCGATGCCCGAGAAGCAGCCTGGCATCTTTGGGTCGGTCCGGGCTTACTGTCCGCCTCCACAGGCCACAGTAATCGTAGTCGCAGGAATAACTTCTCGTACTGAGCTCCCAGCGCTGTGGCGAACACTTTGCGCACACCGACTCTTCCCATCCGCTCCCTGAGCCTTCATGCCCTTGTTCTCTGGCCTCGCTTCAGTTTGCAGATGAGAACTCTGCAGCGTGGCTCGGCAGGGTTGGCTCCCAGAGTCCGTGCCCTTGCCCAGCCTGCCCCAACCCTGGCCTGTGACTGTGACCTGCAGCGTGAGCCTGACACTCTGCAAAGCTCCTGGGCCATTGCTGCTCTCAGCACGAGCCTGGCAGCCTTTTCCAGGGTGGTACCCGCCCCTTCACGGTCCTAGGTCCGCTGTGCAGCCCAGACTCTTAGCTCTCGGAATGACACCCAGAATCTCCAGGGTGCTTCCTTCAAGCTTCTTGTGTGCTGCTGGCTGCCTGGGGGACCCCGGGCCTCCGGTAATGCTGCATCCTAGCTGGGCAACACGGGGCGCTGGTGGGGGTTAAGAGCAGAGCTGTTGAGTGTTGCACAGCTGATTTGGACCCCGTCTTCCTGAGGAGCACAGAGTAAAGCACAGGAATTGTTGCCCATCCCAGGTGTTACCAGAGGTCCAGAAGTTGAGGCCTCAGTTTTGTCTTCTGTATAATGGAGTTAACAGCGGTCACAAGTGGGGCTGCAGTGGTCGCGTGCTTGCATAGCGTGCACGCATAGCGTGCACAAGGCCCTGCTCTTGATCGCCAGTACTGTTAAGAAGGACAACAAAAGAGACAAAAGGAAATGGATGTGCCTGGTGGTACACAATTGTAGTCCCAGCTACTCAGGAGGCTGAGGTGGGAGGATGGCTTGAGCCCAGTTCAAGGCCACCGAGGACAACATAGCAAGTCCTTGTCTCAAGAAGGAAAAAGAAAGGAAAAAGTGCATCCCTATAATCTAAGGCAAGTGTGAGCCCAACCTGGACAATTTAACAACTTGGAGAGACCCTGTCTCAATTTTTTTTTTAAAAAAAGGCCTAGAGGATAGCTGTGAGTTCGAGACCTGCCTGTGCTACCTAGTGAGTTGAAGGCCAGTCTGAGTTAAATAGTGAAACCCTGTCTCAAAAAGAATAAAAAAGGGTTGGGGATGTAGCTCAGTTTAGAGACTTTGAGTTCAATGCCCAGTACCTCAAAAAGACAAGATTTCTAAAAGCATGTCCTACTCCCGATGTGTGCCAGGCTGGATGCCAAGCGTTCCACAGATGTGTGGACTCATCCTCTCAACGGCCCTCCAGGCGGCTATTGTTATCTCCATTTTACAGGTAAGAAAACTGAGGCCCAGGGAAAGTAGATCGTACAGAAAGTGGCTGAGTCAGATACAAACCCTGGAGCGGCCTGGGTGCTGAATTCTTGCCTCGTCTGTCCCTCTTCCCTTCCTGTGGGTAGTCCTCCCGGAAGGAAGTTACCTTGTCATCTTGCTTGTTCAGCACTTGTCTGGCCCACCCAGAACCATAGGTCTGTAAGGGCAGGGAGCCTGGATCTCCGGATCCTGGGGCCCACAGCGGACGCAGGTGGGTTTGCTGAATGACGACCTCTCCCAAGCCAGTCCTTTATCACAGTCCTCTGTCCCGGCCCCGGCTGAACCCCTGCCGCCTCCCCCGCAGGCCGCGTGTACTATTTCAACCACATCACCAACGCCAGCCAGTGGGAGCGGCCCAGCGGCACCAGTGGGAGTGGCAGTGGCGGCGGCAGCAAAAACGGGCAGGGGGAGCCTGCCAGGGTCCGCTGTTCGCACCTGCTGGTCAAGCACAGCCAGTCCAGGCGGCCCTCATCCTGGCGGCAGGAGAAGATCACCCGGACCAAGGAGGAGGCCCTGGAACTGATCAACGGTGAGCCGGGCGGGAGGGGCCAGGGTCTCAGGAGGAGCCGTGCCAAAGTCACCAGAGCCCGCATCCACCCCAGCCCACTCAGCTGTCACATGTGGTGGTGGCCGAGGGAGAGATGCCTGTGTGTGACACAAGAGGCCCCAGTGGCTGCCTCTGTCTGCCATCCCTGTAGCACCGGAGAAGACCTGGGTGTGCACAGCAGCGGTGCCCTTCGAGCCCCGGGACCTCGGGGATGCATGTCACCTCCTCCAGACTCAGTTTTCTCCTCTGGAAAGTGGGTGTCGTGGTCCCTGCCTCCAAGGGCTGCCGTGACGCTGGGGCCCAGTTCATGGTGCTCAGGCAGCTGGGCTGTTCTCAGTGGTGCTGTCACCAAGAGGGGCCTGGGTGACATGGAGGTGGGTCTGAAGGGAGAGCAGCAGACAAGGGTGAGGATGGAGCCAGGCAGCAGGGCTGGTGAGTTAACTCTGACCCCAGGGCGAAGGCTGCTCCCTGCTCTTTTCTGTTCTTCTAGGACAGGGGTGTTGAACCTACAGCCCTAGTGTTACTTGTTTTTCTTTGAAGACAAAAGATGTTAGCCGGGCCTGGTGGTGCACGCCTATAATCCCAGCACTCGGGAGGCTGAGGCAGGTGTGCAAGTTTGATGCTAGCCCAGACAACTTAGCAAGACCTTGTCTCCAAATAAATAAATGTAAAGGTCTGAGGATGTAGCTCAGTGGTAGAGCCCCCAGGGTTCAGTTCTCTCAGAACTGCAAAACAAAAACAACTAAGCAAGATTTGGCGTTCGGGCAGGAGTTGCAAGAACCCTGGTCTGAAGCTGTCAGTATGGCCACTGCTACCTACCTACATGTGCTTACTTCCATTGATTGACTGATTTGTTTGGCTTTTTCTTGTGTTTTTTTTTTCTTTTTCTTTTTTTTTTTTTTTTGAGATGGAGTCTTGCTGTGCAGTTCAAACTGGCCTTGAACTCACTATGTACCCCAGGCTGGCCTCAAATTTGAATGGAACCTCCTGCCTCAGCCTTCCAAATTATGGGATTGTAGGTGCGCGCCACCATGCGTGGCTGTATTTTTTGTTTTTTTAAGACAAGTTCTCACAACGTAATTCAGGCTGGCCTTGAACTTAAGGGGATCCTCCTGCCTCAGCCTCCTGAGTGCTGCAATCTATAGGCATGTGCCAGCACATCCAGCTGCTTCCATTTAAACAAATTTAAATGAGAGGAAATTAAGAAGTTGGCTTTGAGTCACACTGGTCGTCCCTTAGCTGTTCAGAAGTCACACATAGTGGCAGCTACCATCTTGAACAGCAGGGGTGGGAAACGTTTCCATTCTTTCAGGAAATCCTGTCAAACCACAGCTGTCAGTCTCATGTATTTTCCTCCTCCCCAGCCTCTCCCGCCAGAGACCCCAGAGCCCTTCCGGGCTGCTTCTACCCTGCACAGCCAGTGCCCAGACAGCCTGGGCACCCACCCCGCTCTGCCAGGTCCTGGCTGTGTGACCTTGGGCAGGGGACTTAACATCTCTGAGCTTCAGTGTGTTCCCATTATTTGAGTACTAGGACCTGCCTCCTAGGGGAATCGGGGGACTCTGACCTAATGCAGCGTAGCATAAACGGCATCTGGTGAAAGTTATAGTTGCTGACCATCACTGGGATATTATTAGCACAGGGCCTGGCCAGGAGTGTTCTAGGTCAGCGTTGGCTATTTTGCCGTTCTGTCACTGGGTGCAGGATTGGCCTGTAAGACACTACAGACGCCTGTGCACATACACACCCATCCCCCATCCCCATCCAGATGGCGTCTGGCGCCACCTTCTGGCTTCCTGCATCCTAGGTGGTATAGAAAGATGCTGAACTAGACGTGGTGCTACTCAGGAGGCTGAGGCAGGAGGATCAAGAACTCAAGGCCAGCCTGGGCAACTTAGCAAGACCATGTCTCAAAATATAAAAAGGGCTCCGGGTGCAGCTCAGTAGGTAGGGCCCTTGCCTAGATGTGTGAGGCCCTGGGTTTGATCTTCAGCGTGGGGGAGAGGGAGGAGAGAGGGAAGGAAGGAGGCCCTGGGGTGAGGGGTGGCAGGGCATGGCAGCAGGAAACACAGGGCCGTGAGACCTGGTGTAGAGATCTGCGTGGCCAGAAGGTACGGACCCCGAAAGGCTCAGAGCCCAGGCTAGTGACAGAGCCTAGTATCCCAGGGGAAGAGGAGGAAGTTGGAAGGAGGTGCGAGCTGACCCCTGGGTCCTCCCAGCTCTTGTAGTCCCAGTTCTGAGGCCACCGGAACGAGCAGGAGGAAGTGGGGTCTGGAGGTGGAGTTCAGGAAGAGTTGTCTCGAGCAGCGGGCTGGGAGGAGATGCTGTTGAGAGGGGCTCAGCAGAGGCCTGGGGTTCGGCAGGACAGCCAGGCCAAGACAGATACTCAGGGTGGTCCAGAGACACCCGGAGGCAGAGGCAGGTAGGGATGGTGAGGAGGGCACAGGTGTGGCCGAGGCAGGTGGGCCGTCTCCCCCCGCATCTGGGAGGGACAAGTGTATGGCCGCAGGGCTGACCCTGCAGGGGCCCTGGAGGGCCTCAGTAAGGCTGGAGTCTCGGGGAGGAAGTCGAGGAGCTCCCGGCAGGCAGCCGGGCCCTTAGAGCAGACTGGGAGTGTCAGCAATGTCAGCGCAGTGCCCTCTGCCTGTGGGGTGAATGGAAGCCTTGGGAGTCGTTGCAGCCTGGGGTGCCATGACTTGAGCTTGGGGGTGGCGTCGGGGCATGGATTCTAGAGAGACGGAGGAGGCAGAATCAGAGCACTCGGGGATGGGCAAGGCAGGCAGGACTGGGTATTCAGAAGGAAGTGATACAAGGTCAGAATGGCAGACTGCCCCGGGGCCACCCAAGGCCGTGCAGGTGGCCTCCCGCAGGTGACCTTCTCAGCCGCGGTTGCTGCATCTGTGGGGGGTGCGGGGTGGCTGTGAAGATCAAGGACAGTGGACTCAGTGGCTGGTGCCTGCCCTCCACATGGCAGTGCTTTGACCCTTGTCACCAGCTGTGACAGTCAGGTGGACAGGTGGCAGGGACAGAGAAGGGGCAAGGCCTCTGCCGCTACCCGAAGCCCCTGTGGGAGCCCGGGGTGGGGGCGGGGATGTGGGAGGCCCTGGCGACCTTGGGCCCAGGCTCCCGGTCCGAGTCCTGGAGCATCAGGAGGACGGCGAGGTGACCCGGCCGGGGCGCTTGCGGCGCACTGCGGAGCCAGGCCGTGCCGTGCCAGGTCAGCACTCGCGAGCACCATGCTGGCTTTCTGCCCCTTCCTGGGCTCGGTCCAGGTGCCCGGGAGATGACGATTCGGGTAGCGCCTGCCCCAGCTGGCAGGCCGTGTGCGCAACTGTCACCGGTGCCGTTTACAGCCCGAGCTGTGTGGCCCAAGGGGACAGGCCACCTGCAGGAACCAGCGCTGCCCCGTTTCTGCTGAGGCTTCTCGGCAGCAGCTGGGCCACGGCCGGTGGTTGTCAGGAAGCCGAGCCCGGCAGGGTGGCGTTGCCCATGTCCTTGACGAAGGCGGGCGGAGGAGCACGGCCCCCTGCAGCCCTGCACACCAGGTGCCGGCAGCTGACAGCCGGAAGTGCTCCCCCCGCGGTCCTCACGGTCCCACCCAGACTCGGGGGTCACTGGGCTCCCTGACCTGGTGTCCCCAAGGTCAGTGGCACCGTCAGCCTGCTGGCCTAGGCAGGGTGTCAGGGCCCCTCCTGTGGGTGCTGGGCCTTCGGGGTGGCAGACCTGGTCCCAGCTCCGCTCCCTGGGCCCTGGGGACCGGACGCAGCGCGTGGATTTACTCTCAGACGGGCTGAGAGTTTGTCTCTGACCTTTTCAGGGCCGGGCCCCGCGCTGTTTGCTTACCTCCCCCTCCTGAGTGATGGGCCTCAGGCCGGCGGGCCCGGCAGTCACGGTGCTGGGGGCCGAGGTCGGGCTCCCGCCGGTGTGGTTCCCAGTGAGGCCTCTGCTGGCTCACGGTGTCCTCGCGTGGCCTTGCTCAGTGCCGGTGCAGAGAAAAGGCAGGCGCTTTGGCGACTCGGGTTTTGTTTTCCTTCTGTTTCTTTTTGAGACGGGGTCTCACTATTCAGTCCAGGCTGGCTTTGAACTCTTGAGATCAAGTGGTCTCACCCTCCAGAACAGCTGGGCCACAGCCATGTGTCGCTGCACCTAGTGGTGTCTTTTCTTCTTCTCCCCCCGCCCATTTCTTTGAGACAGGATCTCAATATGCAGTTCAGGCTGACCTTGAACTCACTATATAGCCAAGGCTGGCTTCAACTCACAGTGATCCTCCTGCCTCAGACTCGTGAGTGCTGGGATGACAGGTTTATGCCACCAGGTGTCTTTTTGTTTTGACACAGGGTCTTGCTATGCAGTTCAGGCTGGCCTGGAGCTCACTTTGTAGCCCAGGCTGGTCTTGAATGCTCAGTGATCCTCCTGCCTCAGCCTCCTGAGTGCTGGGATTACAGGCATGCACCACCACGCCTAGCTTAGGTATCTTTTCTTTTTTTTTTTTTTTTTTTCTGGTACCCGGGAAGGTGTCTTTTCTTATAAGGACATTGATCCTAGCTGGGCGTGGCAGTGCATGCCTGTCATCCCAGCACTCTGGGAGGCTGAGGCAGGAGAATCACAAGTTCAAGCGCAGCCTGGGCAACTTAGCAAGACCCTGTCCCAAAATCTTAAAAGGCAGAGAGAAGCTGGGTATGTAGCTTAGTGCAAGAGCCCTAGGTTCAATCTCCAGTACCAAAAAAAGCACGAATTCTGTGAGACCAGGGCCCCACCCTGACGACCGCGTTTAACCTCAGTTTACTGGCGGCTCCCCTCCGCATGCAGTCACACCGGCGGCTGGGGCTTCGCCGAGCACCTCTGAGGACAGACGCTCGGCCTGTGCCAGGTGGGCGGACAGTTCCTGTCTGTGAATGGCTCACTCCAGGCCACCCACCGCTCTGCAGGTCACTCGTTCCCTCCAGGTTTGGGGCGCCTGTTTCCCCATTTTACAGACCAGTCAGTGAGGCTCGGCTCAGAACCCAGCAGCTGGAGCCGCAGGTCCACCCATGCCACGCCTGCCCGGAGCCAAGCTCAGCCAGAGCCCCGGCATCAGACTTGAAGGGGCCCCGCCTCAGGGAGGTGGAGGAGACCCGGGGAGTCTGGCCTCCCGCTTGGGTCCTGAGGGCCAGGCAGAAAAGGCAGCTGGGGATGCGGCTCCATCCTGACGCCGCAAAGAGAAAGAAAGGAAAAGGCAGAGGATTCCAGCGTTTCTGCCTGAAAACCAGGGCTCTCTCTCCCTCCTGGGATCTGTTCCCGTCTCGCTTATTCACCAGGCCCTTGTTGCCGGTGAGCTCGTGTTTGGTGCTCAGCTGCGGGGCGGCGGGGGGGTGGGCATCGAGGAACAAAGGCGCCCAGGCCCCGTGCTGACAGACACAGGCAGGACAGTGGGGACGTCACACACGGCCACTGCTGGGGGCTCTGGGGGAGGGCCAGAGACACAGGCAGGTACCAGGGGAGCAGATAGCAGCAGGCAAAGGCTGGAGATGCGGGAGAGACAGGACCGGGGGGACCTCACTGTGGCTGGGTGCTGTGCTGGGGTGCGTGCAGGCGGGGAACACACGGCACTGTGCTGCCCATCCCCCACTTCCCGTTTGGTTTCTTGGGTTTGGTTTATTTTGAGACAGGGTCTCCTTATGTAGCCCAAGCTGGCGTAGAACTCATGGCGATCCTCCTGTTTCAGCTTCCCAAGCACTAGGATTACAGGTGTGCAGCGTTATGCCCCACTATTGTATTTTTTATTTTGAGAGTCTGGCTAAGTTACCCAGGCTGGGCTTGGAACTTGTGATCTTCCTGCCTCGCCTTCCTAGAGTGCTGGTATAGGTACACACCACCATGCCTGGTGAAGAAAACAGTTTTTCTGTTTGTTTGTTTCTTTGTTTGAGACAGGATCTGGCTATACAGTTCAGGCTGGTCTTGAACTCACAGCAATCCTCCTGCCTCAGCCTCCCGAGTGCTGGGATGACAGGCGTGCATCACCATGCCTGTCAAGTTTTTCTTTTAAGACCACCTCAGACTCCTGCCTGAGTGCAGTGTTTCTAAGAGCCCTATGAGCTGTGAGGGGTGACCTACACACACTGCCTGAGGACACCAGGCCGCCCTGGCAGGGTCAGGGCAGTGCCTCACAGTTTGCTTCCGGAGACAGCAGGTAGCCTGGGGTGCTGGAGGGTCCGGTCTCCTCGCTGGTCACTGTGGCCCACGTAGAAGGGACAGGTAGGGGACCCAGAGCTGCATGGGGGAGGGCCCGGGGAAAGAGCAGGACAGGTGACCCAGGAACATCTGGTCCCGGTCAGTCACTGACGGAAGGGTCTGGGGTGCCAGAGGTGGCAGGGCAGAGAGAAAGGGGCCGCTTCATCTGTCACCGGGACAGGCGGCCCATCCGGGAGGGAAAATGGAGCCAGCAGGTGGCGCTTGTCGGCATCTCAGTGTGGGGCGCTGTGTCCCCCGTGTCCTCCCGGCCATGCTGCCCCCCTCAGCCCGTCGGGTAGAGATGGCATGGACGTGTGGCAGGGGCCAGGCCCAGGGCCGAGTCGGGCAGACATGACAGGATTAGCAGGCCCTGAAGCGCTGGTTAGGTCACCGGCGGGGTCGCTGCGGGGCCCACACAGGTACCAGGTGGCCGTGGCCCTGCCGTCTACGCCCGGCAGGTGTGCTGAGACCCGTGTGCGTCACGGGAGCAGTGGGCGAAGTGTCAGGTGAGGAGGGTGCGGACGCCACCGACAGGCGTCAGCTGCTCTCACCTTTCAAGGAAGGCAGCGGGGTGTGGGGGTACAGACGCGCTGTCCGGGGCCCACCCAGCCTCCTGTCCACCCCGCGGGCCGGCCGGACTCAGGAAGGCGCAGGCTGCACCTCCGCATCCGGTGCCCGCCTGCAGGTGTGCGCTCACACACGCGCGCATGCGCACAGCTCTGCCCCACGCTGCTCCCAAACCTGAGTCACAGGCGCTTGAGCGCGGGGCCGGCTTGGGCCACACGCGGCAGGTCCGGCCGGGGCGCCCCCACCTGGCTCGCCTGTTGGGGGAGGAGAGCCGCGCTGCTCTCCTGTGGCACGCGGGTGCAAGGAGCTGACCCAGACCACTGGGGGTCTCTTCCGGGGCGACCTCCGTGGAAATGCGTGTGCGTCGGGGACAGAGCGACAGGAGACCGGTGTGGCTGTGAGGTCGCTGGGTCCTGGGTGCGTCTGGACGGCTGACGGCCCCCGGTCGCACCCCACCCTGACCAGCGGCCTTTCCTTGTGCTGCCCCCCTGCAGGCTACATCCAGAAGATCAAGTCGGGAGAGGAGAACTTTGAGTCTCTGGCCTCACAGTTCAGCGACTGCAGCTCGGCCAAGGCCCGGGGAGACCTGGGTGCCTTCAGCAGAGGTGGGCAACGAGTGGGCACCACCCTCCCCCGCGGCTGCAGCTCCCACGGCGAGCCGAGCCCTGCTCTGCCCCGCTGGCTGCCGCGGGGCCCGCAGCGGCCACCAGGTGGCAGCATAGTCCCGCCGTGGCGCGGAGCCTCTGCGTCCTCCTTCCCCTGGGGCCTTGCTCGGTGTGTGCGGCTCCACTGTCCCCATCATGGGCCCAGCAGGGTGGCCCTGACCCGTCAGTGGCATCTCCTCTAGATGGGGGCTCAGGGGCCCCCCAGAATCTTCCTGTGCACCCTAAAACATGGGGAAAACGGGCGCGAGGAGGCGGGGTCAGATGAGCCCCCCGGACTTTAGGCTGGTCTGGCCAGGGCGGAGGGAATTGGGGTGCCAAGGGGCCGCGGTGTGCGGGCAGGCGGGGTCCCTCCCGGGGATCTGGGGGTTCGTTGCGAAGCGCGCCTCGGCGCTCAGTGCGCAGCCGCCAGCCGCCGTCCCGCGGGCCGTCTTGGGGCGTCCGGGGCTGCCCAGTGTCGCCGCGGCTCCGCCGCTGACGCCGCCCCTGCCCTCCCGTCCCCAGGTCAGATGCAGAAGCCATTCGAAGACGCCTCGTTCGCGCTGCGGACGGGGGAGATGAGCGGGCCGGTGTTCACGGACTCGGGCATCCACATCATCTTGCGCACGGAGTGAGGCCGCGCCGTCCCCGCGGCCGCCGCAGTATTTATTGTCCCCGAGCGGCCGGGGAGGGGCCGGCGGAGCCGGGAACTCGTGCTCTCTGCGCCCCGTCCTCCGCAGTCGGGGCTGCCCCGCCAGACAGCTTGACCTTAGAGGAGGCGCGGGTGGGGAGACCCCCGGACCCAGGGGACTGAGCGCGGCCGGCGCCCCCGGCCCAGAGGCGGGCACCAGGGCCCGTCCAGTTGCAAATGCCCACGGTTGCGCAGTGCCCGGGCCGCGGGCCGAGGGCCCGGGGGCGACAGCCGGGCAGCAGCACCCTTTGCCTCCCCCATTAAAGCCGGAACCACTCTGCTAGCTGTGTCTCATTTGCCTCCGCTCCAGGCGAGGGTCACCATGGGGGTCAGGGGCCACCACCCCCGGGGTGACGGGTGTCCACACCCGCCTCCTTCCCGCAGCCTCTCTCCGCGCCTGGGGTCCTGATGGGAATTCTGGCCGCGTCCACCACGGGCAGGGACGCGCAGGCACTGGGTGGAGCCGGCGGCTCTGGGGAAGGGGAGGGCCATGCTCCGCCCCAGGGTGCCCTGCGCGCGCCCCCCAACACACGGGCCCCTCGGCGGTTAGGGCGGATTACATCGGTGCCCCAGCACCCATGCCACCGGGGGAGCTTCTGCCAGCCAGACGGGCACTCCGCAGCTGCTGTTACCATGGAAACACGGGGGGGTTGCCGGCACCTCTGAGGGCGGGGATCCACGTGGGGGGCTGGGAACAGCCGCTGTTGAGCAGAGGGGCTCCCACGGCAGGTGGGGGCTCTCCGACCTCTGAGTGGGGGGCGCATGCCGGGCCCACCTCCTGTCATCTCCCCACAGCCGCCTGGGCCCGGGCTGGGGGCTCAGGATTCAGCTGGGGGTCCCGCATTCCCGACGGAGACGGGTTCCGCCTACCCCCACCACCCGCCTGCGCCTTGCATGACGGCGACCGGCCTGGATCGCGCTGGTGGCCACCGCTGGCGGGGCTTGTGGACCTGAGCAAAACGAGGCTGGGCCCGGGAGCGCGCCGGCCCTTCCCCCGGAGCTGGGTCTGCTGAGCAGTCACCTGGGCCCGCGCCCGTCCGCGCTGGCACTTGGAGGACTCTCCCCGCCAGCCGCCCCCTCCCGCCCGCGAGCCTGTCATCGGGAAGGTTTAATGAGTTCCCTCCCGGCCCGGGCTGTGCGGAGCCTCCTGGGTTGGCCACACCTCTGAGCCTGACCGCGAACCCCTGGGGCCCGTGGGGTCTGAAATGCTGCAGGGCACCGTCACCCTGGGCGTCCAGGGCGCATGTGTGCTTGTGCCCCGCTGTCCGTCTGTCCTGTGCATTGCTGGGAGTCCCTCTGTCGCCATGGACCTTGGCTCCCCCTGCCCGTGTCTTTCTGAGCCGTGGCCAAAGCCCAGTGAGAACAAGGCTGTGGTGTCAGATAAATGGGCCCCCAGAGCCCGCTCGACGCCCCGCTGATTTATTATTACGGAGCTGTGGCTTCCCTTGCCTGCCCCGCGTTCCCCTCCCGCGGCAGTCACACCGGGCTGTAAATCCCGCCGGCAGTGCAGTCTCGGGCAGGGACCCAGGGCCCGGGCAAGCGCTGCGCCCCTGTGCTGCCTGCAGGCCCCCGGCATCGGCGCAGGCGTCTCCATCCAGACCCGCCCCGCAAGCTTCGGCCCTGGCTTCTGTGGCCAGCGGGAGCCGGGCCCCTTGGCGCCGCCTTACTGCCCGGACCGGGCTGCAGCCCCCGGTCTGAGCCACGTGCAGGTCCACGACGAGGAGAACGGCCCGCGGCAGGCCGACAGACAGGGATCCGGCCCGGGGAGGGCACTGCCATACCTGGGGCTCACCCCGAAGCCAAAGGCGCAGGAGCGCTGAGGCGGGTGAGAGAGACACCGAGACGGGGTCCCAGACAGGCAGGGTTAGTGCCCAGGTGCGTGGGCGGCACCGGGGGCTGAACCCCGGCCTCTGCCCTGAGCTCCCTCCCCAACGCTTTTTAACTTCGTATTTTGAGACAGGGTCTCGCCAAGTCACTGGGTAGCCCAGGCTGACCTCAGCCTCTCAGCGATCCTGCCTCAGCCTCCCAGAATCCTGGGACGGCAGGTGTGGGCCGCCAGTTTTTGTTCATTTCTCTAGCAGGGATCCAGCAAAGGGCCTTTCCACAAGCTAATCCAGAAAGCCATCTTTTTTTTTTTTTTTCCTCGTGTCACACTTGCTCATTTAAATGGAAATTAATTGGTCTTCGGGAGGATTTCTTTAAAATTAGTTTTAAATGAGTGCATTAGGCAGCCCCGTTTATTATTCATGAGTTTCGCTCCCAATATGGCCGGTGTCCGAGTTCCCGGAGATGCTTTCATCAGGGAGGCCGTTAATTAGACATGGGGAGAGCAGTCCTCCCTGACACCTTCCAGGGCCTCAGTGTGGGCCAGCCTCGGGTCTGGCAAGGATTAGCCCTGTGCCACCCCTCACTCCCTGCACCCACTGTCCTCAGCGTGTCCCTCATCACACCACGCAGTCCACCTGCAGATCCAGCTGGCAGAGCCCTCCTGTCGGTCTTCCCTCCTGTCTGCCTGGCCTTCTCCAAGAGCTCCGGTCCTCCTATTAGGAGCCATCCCTGCCCAAGCCCCTTCCAAGCACAACGGTCCACACCTGTCATCCCAATACTTTGGGAGGCTGAGGCAGGAGGGTCTCAAGTTGAAGCCCAGCCTGGGCACTGTAGCAAGACCATATCTCAAAAGAAAGGGCTGCAGGTGTAGTTCAGTGCAAAGGCCCTGAGTTCAGTCCCCTGTACTACACACACACACACACATACACACACACACTCACACCAATAAAAGGGTGTGGGGGGGTGGGGGGTTCACCCTAACCCAGCCAAGTGCACCTTCTGGCTGTTGTTATTAACTAAGATTATGCCTGACTCAGTTAAAAAAAAAAAAAAAAAAAGAAACAAACAGAAACAGAAGCACACACTATGAGTTCTTGGGCGGCCTGAACTGCATAGTGAGGCCCTGTCTCAAAAAGAAAAAAAAAAAAAAAAAAAAAAAAAAAAACAATTTTTGAAATTACAAAGCAAAAAGAGAAGAAAGGATAAATTCGGCAGGGCGTAAGGGCTTGCCCTGGGAAGGGGCCGAGCTCCACCCCAGCCACCCAGCCACCAAACGGAATCAAGGGACAAGGGCTCAGCAGAGACCAGCACCCGCCTCCATCTGCACCTCCACTCCGGCCACCGACACACACAGCCACTGAAGCCTCAAATGTCAAAGGTCCTGTTTATTCCGGCCACCCGGAAAGAAAACATGGAAATAAAAAAGAAAGGTCCATGCAGGCAACTCCAGCAGGGAGGGGCAAGGGAGAGGGGTGAGGACCTGTGGGAAGCAGGGAAGAAGGGGAGGGAAAAAGAGAAAGACAGGCCTGGAGGCTCAGATGAATAAAAAGACAAGCTGGGCGTGGTTGTGCACGCCTGTCATCCCAGCACTCTGGGAGGCTGAGGCAGGAGGATCTCAAATTTGAACCCAGCGTGGGCAAAGGAGCAGTTTAGTGAGACCATCTCTCAAAAAAAGAGCTGAGGATATAGCTCAGTGCAAAGGCCCTGGGTTCAATCCCCAGTACCACAAAAAAATGATAAATAAAGATAGGGACATTAATAAAAAGCCAGAACAACCAAGAAGTGGAGTATCAAAAGCAGAGATCAATAAGGAGGAGAGACATAACTGAGAGAATGCAGAGATAGAGATAGAAGGGCAGAGAACAAAAGCAGGACAGAGGCAGGGAGAGAAAACAGAAGGGAGAGGGGATGACAGAGACAGACCAGAAGGGATGCAGGCAGCGAGGGACGGACCCCAGCAGCCCTTGGGCAGCCTGAGGCCTAGGGGTCCCCCGAGGTGCTGATGACGTGGAAGAGGGTGACGTTGTACAGCACCTGGTGGCCGTTGTTCCAGGTGTACAGGGCCCGCTCGCGAGGGTTGTAATCCAGCATGGAGATGTGCGAGTACTGGTTGTGGAAGGGCACGTCCGTGTACTCGTAGCTGGACGTGTTGGTGAAGTAGGCGAAGTAGACCTTGGCCCCAGCCAGGTGGGAGTTGGTGACGTAGAGGACGCCGCAGATCATGAAGGCCTCGCCCGCGCTGCGCTTGGGGTAGCCGGTGTCCCAGGACCTCATGACCTCCAGGGTGTGCGGGTCCAGCCGGCTCACCACGATGTTGCCCGCGTTCTGGTTGGTGGTGTAGACGGCCCAGAGCCCGCTCTCGTCCACCATGAAGTCCATGTCGGAGAAGCCGCCCCAGGAGTAGGGGAAGGTGTTATTGTAGCCGGCGCCCGGGAGGCTCCTCTGCACCAGCACCGACCGCGAGCGGAAGTGGTACTTCACCACCACGTTGCTCTGGTACTTGTTATAGAACAGCGAGCCGTTGTATACCACGTGGCCCGTGCCCGCCCAGGGCTGCGGCAGCAGGTGCTGGATAAAGTTCTGGCCCTTGATGAAATCGCCCAGGGTGCGGAACTCCAGGACCCGCCGGCCCTTGTAGTAGCCGTCCATGTACCAGACCTACAGAAATAGCCGAGCGCGGGTCACTGCACAGACCACCGCCAGGGGCCCGAGGGACCCAGGGCCCGTTCAGGACTCAGCTGCAGTCACGAGGGCTCTAGCATCACTATCGCGGGCGTTACTCAGCCATAGGCCGCCCGTGGCCGTCATGCGACCACTCGAGGCCAGACACAGACCTGGTGGCCTGTCTCACAACAGACACCAGCTCGGTGGCACTTGGTCCCGAAGGACTGGGGGAAGCTGGACTCCCTGGGGACTCCCTGAGCCCAAGAATTCAGGGGTGATTGGACACTGGCTGGTTAGTGTTTGCTGGACAGCCACTGGGTGATAAGAGGTCACGCAGTCATTGCCAAGGGGTAACCCCTGCAACCCCCACCAGGTAACGAGGCATACTGTCATCCCCACCATCAACGGCGTCATGACTGTCATGGTAACAGCACTTGTGAGGGCCATTATTATTATCACCCTGAGGAGTGAACCCAGGGCCTTTGCACTGAGCTATATCCTTAGCCCGCCTTCCCTCCCTCCCTCCCTCCCTCTCTCTCTTCCTTTCATTCACTTATTTATTTATTTACTTTTTTTTTTTAGTTTTTGTATTTTGAGACAGGGTCTCACTATGTAGTTCAGGCTGGCTTTCAACTCGCTATGTACCCCAGGTTGGCCTTGAGCTCACAGTGATCCTCCTGCCTCAGCCTCCTGAGTGCTAGGTTTACAGGCGTGAGCCACCACACCCCGTTTATTTACTCTATTTTTAAGACAGAGCTTCATTAGTTGCCCAGGCTGGCTTGAATTTGCATCCTCCTGCCTCAGCCTCCTAGAGTGCTGGGATGATGGGTATGTACCACCATCATGTCTAGCTGAGTGCCCTTGTTATTGAGCTAAGAATCCTAAAAATACCAGGGCTGATGTCACGGCCATTCTGAAGATACAGACACTGGACAGAGACATTAAGGACCCTACCCAAGGCTCCTGGCTAGAAAGTGGTGGGACCGGGATGCAAGTCCAAGTGTGGCCCCCAACCCAACGGATTCCTCGAACCCCCATGATCCAGGGGAGGCCAGCGACATGGTGGAATGGCGGCTGAGACACTCAGTGGCCACCCAGTCACCAACATCGGTCACTAGGAAGGTCAGTGTTACAAGAGGGTCACTGGGCAGCTTGTGAGTGGCTCTTGTGGGCCCAGGTAAGGGCGATCCTGACTCCACAGGGTCTGAGGGTCAGTCACCAGGCAGTGCCAGGAGTCTGGTTCCGGGAAGGCATTAGTGGCACGGTCGTTCAGAGACCGGCAGCGAGCCACGCGCTACGTGATGTCACAGGCCAGGCCGCATTTACAATGGCTCGCTAAGGTCCTATGGCCTGGCGACTCTGTCACCGGCTCTGTTTGCGCTCTGTGATGCTGGCACCACGTGACGGCCTTTCACGTTTCACAGAACACGTCCCCGCCGTGAGGGACCATCCGGTGACCCTGCTTCCCTACTCAGTCATCGGCAGTCACTGGGTCTTGGGGTTCTCAGGGCTAGAGGGTCCCGGTCACCCGCGGGTCGCTAGGGAGTCCAGGGCGTACCCAAGGGCTGTGGGACCCAGGACGACCCTCGGCCCCGTGAGCAGGCACAGGCCACGCCCCTGCCGGGCTCTGACCCGCAGTGTGAGGGGCGCCGTCACTCACCCGGCTGTCCGCACTGGGGGCCATCGTGTCCGTCATCCAGGAGCCGAAGCGGGAGCCCATGGCCCGGATGGTGATGGGGTTACTGACCCCGGTCAGCTTGCCACAGCCTGGGAGGCAGGAGCAGGGGCGAGGGTGAGGGAAGATGCAGGAATCCACCCCGGGGCAGAGGCAGGGTGGGGATGGGGAGTGTCGGGTGAAGGGTCAAGGTCACTTCCAGCGCTGGGGACCAGGTTTGGCTTTGGTTTGTTTGTTTTTTTTTGTTTTTTTTCTCCGGTACCAGGAACCGAACTCAGGACCTTGCGCTTGCCAGGCAGGCGCTTTTGCCGCTGAGCTAAATCCCCAGTCCCAGCTAAATCCCCAGTCCCCAGGTTTGGCTTTGGGTAGAGAGGTCCAGGGTGGAGGTTTAGACCCTGGAGGTCTAAATGGTCAGGTGGGGTGGGGCTGGGGGCGGAGTCAGGGCTCACGGCCCGGCGTACCCAGCTTCTGGGCGCAGGCGTGGAGCCGGGCCTCCAGGGCCAGGACGCGCTGCTGCAGGTCCTCGTAGCCGTAGGCGCCCATCTCCTCCTGGATGGCGGCCAGGCTGCCCGAGAGGTTCCGCACGTCCTCCCGCAGCCGCACGATGGTCCGCGTGTCCGTCTTGTACTGCTCCAGCACCGAGCTCAGGGGCAGCAGCTCCGCCATCCTGTCCTTCAGCTCCTACCCAGCGAGGACATCCTGACCGCGAGCCTGACCCTGACCTCTGCCCCACAACGCCACCCTCCTATTTTTCTTTCTCGTGGGTTTTTTGTCTTTTTGAAACAGGGTCTCGCTAGGCAGTTCAGGCTCACTTGGTAGCCCAGGCTGGCCTCAAACTCCCAACGATCCTCCTGCCTCAGCCTCCCCATTGCTGGGGCGACAGACGTGCACCGCCACGCCGGCCTCATCCTGCTTTCTCTGATGAATGCTCAGCTGGCAACACTGGGCCCACACTGGCCCTCACATCCAGCCAGCCCGCGTGTCCTCCCAGGCACGGCCCTGCTGTGGCACCCACCCGCGCTGGACCTCCACCCGGACCGCGGCGCGCCCACCTGGAAGCTCTTGGCTGACACGGAGCCACCAGCCGCCCGCAGCCTCGCGTCCAGGCTGCGCATCAGCGTCTCCATGCTGCGCACGTACTGCAGGTCACGGTACGTCCGGAGCTCAAGGACTTCCATGGACTGCGACACGTTCTGGACCTGAGATGGGGGCCATCGTGGAGTCCAGGACTCCCTGTCCCACCCCAACCCGGGACGCCACAGACGAGGCCCGAGGTAGCACAGACGCGCGGCCAGCCTCGTCCTCGCCCATCTCACCAGCAGCCACCCCGCAGCTCCACAGCTCCCCCGCCCGCCTCACGGCCGCGGCCGCAGGGGGAGCAGGTTCTCCTGGGCAGAGCCTGCCAGGGCTGCTTCTGCCTCCTCGCTGCTTCCCGTCCCCATGGTTACTGCGGCCGAAGCCCCGCCCTCCCCGGGCTGCTGCACCTGCGGTCCCGCCATGCAGAGCCGTGCTCCCCGCATCGCCCCACGGCTGCCTTCCTGCCTCGCAGGTGTGCGGGCCAGCATCAGCTCCTCGGGGCCGCCATCCCACGCTCCCTTTACCAGGTAATCCCCCACGTTACCCAGAACATCCTTTCATCTACCCCGGCCTCGCCTGGGGATTGAACCCAAGGCCTTCGCACTGAGCTACATGCCCAGCCCTTTTCTATTTCATTTTATTTTATTTTATTTTATTTTATTTGAGACAGGATCTCACTATGTAGTTCAGGCTGGTCCTGAACTCACTTTGTAGCCCAGGCTGGCCCTGATCTCGCAGCAATCCTCCTGCCTCAGCCTCCTGAGTTCTAGGATTACAGGGGTGCGCCACCACACCAGGCCTTTATCTTTTTTTTTTTTTTTGAGACAGGGTTTCACGAAATTGGCCAGGGGAGACTAGAACTTGAGATCCTCCTGCCTCAGCTTCTCAGAGTGCTGGGATGACAGGCGTGCAGAACCACGCCCGGCTAGGAGTGAGTGTTTTTCTATGATCCTCTAGACGCACAGGGTGAGCCCCACAAGGGCAGAGAGCGCGGCCAGGTCATGCGCACTAAAGGCTGGGCGGGGCGCGCACGCTGAGGCCCGGATGCTGCCCCTGGGATCTTCCCCCTTCCCAACCCCCAAGCCCTCGGCTTCTCTTCCCCAGAGCGCTGAGTAGATACTGAATTAAAATATCCATGCACCTGGATCTGAGGGTGCGGCTCTGCGGTGAGCGCTTGCCTAGCACGCGGGACGCCCCAGGTCCCATCCCCAGCACCACCCAGGAGAAAGGAAACAGAAGAGCGCTCTCTTCCCGCAGGCGCGTCCGGAGGGGCCAGGCTGAGCTGGGTGCAGACAGCGGGCGGACCGGCCCGAGGTCCTACCTTCTCCATCAGCTGCCGCAGCTCCCGGCTCCGGCCGTCCCGGGAACAGGTGCTCTGCGCCGGGATCACAGCGGTGCACACACATTTGCCGTCGGGGGCCTGTGCCGAGGTGTACAGCTGCCAGCCCTCCTCCGGGCTCTGGAAGAGAGTCTGCGAGAGGTGGGGTCAGGACCTGGACCCCGCGAAGGACTCCCCTCCATCTCTTCTTGAGACCGGGTCTCGCTATGTGGTCCAGGCTGGCCTTGAACTCACTACGTAGCCCAGGCTGGCCTCGAACTCACGGCGATCCTCTTGCCTCAGCCTCCTGACAGCTGAGATGACAGGCGTGCGCCGCCATGCCAGGCTCGCCTTGATCTTGCTGGGAGAGAAAATGTGCGCCCTTCGCGGGATGCCTGGAGAAGTTCCAAATGAGATATGGGGGGGGGCATCAAGCGGGGTCACGATTATTCCCCAGGGAGCCCCATTTTACAGATGGGAGGCCCAGAAGGGTTAAGGTTCACAGCGAGGTTCACAGCTGAACTGGGGGTTTCAGCTCTTCCCCAAGCCGGGAATTCATTCTCTCACACACACATAGGTGCACACACAGCCCTGCCTCCATACCCACAGTTAGAAAATGGCCACGGTAGCGCATGCATGTAATTCCAGCACTCGGGAGGCTGAGGCAGGAGGGTCTTCATGAGTTCGAGGCCAGCTTGGACTACATAGTGAGTTCAAGACCAGCCTGAACTGCATATCAAGACCCTCCCCCCAAAAAAATAGTTCTTCCACTGCACTGATTGGTCACCTGGGTGGATCTGAGTGTGCAGACACAGGACTGAGGACTCTTGATCAGCCTGCAGCTTCCTTGGAACACAAAGGATTTAACCACAGGTCCTGACTTTTTGTTTGTTTGTGGTACTGGGGGTGAGATCCAGGGATGTTCTACCACAAAGCTACACCTCTAGCTCTTTTTTAAGTTTGAGACAAAGTCTTCCTAAATTGTCCAGGCTGGCCTCAACCTTGTGATCCTCCTGTCTCAGCCTCCTGCAGAGCTGGGATGACGAACATGTGCCACCACGCCCGGTGTACCCCTCTATTCTTCTCCTTTCTCCCTGCCGCTCTTTCTTTCTTGATCCCAGTGAAAGAATCCAGGTCCTCTGCACTGAACTACACTCCCAGCTCTTTTTATTTTTTATTTTTATCTTGCTGAGTTGCCCAGGCTGGCCTCAAAATCGCCACCCTCCTGCCTCAGCCTCTCAAACGACTGGGATTACAGATGTGTGCCACTGCACCCAGCATCCCAGTCCTTTTAATAGAGCACAATGATCTCATCAGTTCCACAAACACTTATTAAGCTCCTACTGCATATCAGACTCTCTACTCCAGGTAGGCACAACACACACACACACACACACACTTGCACTCAAGCTCCCCTAGGAGTTTTATTATTAAGGTGGAAGGAAACAGAAATAAGAAAATATCAAGTATATTTAAACAATGAGAACTATGGAGAGAGTAATAAGGGAGAAGGGCTGAGAGGATGTGGGGGTCACCAGGTTGCAACTATAGCTGTCATCTGAGCAAAGATAGCAAGAGAACAAGGGTGCAGCCAGGGAACAGCACATGCAAAGGCCTTGTGGCCTGGTGTTGGGAAACCTGAAGGAGGCCCATGTGGCTTCACCAGGGGGAGCAAGTGGGTAAGTGGTAGGAGAGGGTGGAAGGCTGGCGATCAGGAGCCACCACAAGGCCTGGCATCTGCTCTGGGTAAGGTGGGAGCTATAAAGGGTTCTAGAGAGACAGAAGGACATACTCAAACTCAAGTGCTCACCGTGACTTCTGGGTGCTGTAGGGACAAGGAAAGAGGCTGAGGCAGAAGTGACCACATGGGCCCAGGCAAGCAATGGTCAGTAGTGGCCATAAAGATGGGACACGGAAAAATCTTTTTTCTTTTTTTGAGACAAGGTTTCACTATATAGTCCAGGTTGGCCTTGAACTATGTAACCCAGGCTGGCCACTCACTCACTCACAGGGATCCTCCTGCCTCAGCCTCCTGAGTGCTAGGATTACAGGTGTGTACCAGCACACCCAATTTAGGTTTCAATTTGAGATCTTCCTTCCTCAGCCTCCTGAATGCTGGGAAATGGAAAATGCTGGTCTTCCCCCAGATGTCTTCTTACAGACGTGCAAGAGATTCTGATAAACCACAAGTCTTTTACAGGGAGACAAAAAAACCACAAAGATTGATCACTGCACCGTCATTCCTGATGCCGGCTGAGCCCGACAGCGGTAAGCCGGGCTGCGCGTTACGAGCAACCGGGAGACGCCTGCTCTCACCCCACCTTTTCCTCTCCCACTCAATAAAGTCTTTTATTTTTTTTTCAGCGTATTGCAATGTGAGCAAATGACATAATTGCACGGCTGAGCTCGACTTCTGTGCTAATTTATGAGGAAAATAAACCATTTGTAAAGGCCTCGGAAACGACTATAATGAATCATGCTGTGCGCCTTGATTCCCGCCTGCCCAACCGGGGAGCCCCTTGTTTTATCGGCCTGTGCCCCTCTGCTCTCAGCCTTGCCTGGCCCAGATGGAAGCTGCAGAGGGCCGACATCTATGCAGAACCCCTGGGGTCCCCACTGCTGGAGGCTTCCCAGGCTGGGGTAAGGACCAGCCCTGCGGCCTCTCCTTTGCGTAGAAGTTCTGCACAGCCTCCCATAGACTTTATTTGTTTAATTTTTATTTTTTGGGTTTTTTTTGAGACAGGGTCTTGAGATGTAGTTCAGGTTGGCCTTGAACTCACTACATAGCCCAGGCTGGCCTCAAACTCCCTCACAGTGATTCTCCTGCCTCAGCTTACTAAGTGCTTGGATTCCAGCCAGGCATGTGCCACTATGCCTGGTGCTCCCATAGACTTTATTTTCATTGGGTACCAGGAATCGAACTCACGACCTTGCACTTGCCAGGCAGGTGCTGTGCCACTGAGCTATATCCCCAGCCCTCCCATAGACGAAATTGTCCCCACATGACTTGTGATGACTACCTGATACGATGTAAATGTTATTGTAAGAGTTCTTAGTATAGTCTAGGAAATCATGATAAGAAGCAAAATTTGAGCCTCAGGCAGTGGTGCAGGCCTGTAATCTCAGATATTTGGGAGGCTGAGGCAGGGAGATCACAAGTTGGAGCCCAGCCTGGGCAATTTAGCAAGACCTTGACTCAAAATTAAAATAAAAGGACTGGGAATGTAGCTCAGAGGGAAAATGCTCACCTAATGGGCATGAGGCCCTGGGATCAATCCCCCAAAATTCTGTATACTCCAGTACAGGTGCAGTATTTTTCCCAATATTTTCAATCTGTGGATGATTGAGTAGACGGCTACAGGTTCTCTCAGTGTCCTAAGGACTGAACCCAGGGCCTTCACTCTGAGCTGCATCCTCAGCCCTTTCATTTTCATTTTTAATTTTGAGCAGGGTCTTGCTGAGTCACTAAGTTGCCCAGGCTGGGCTCGAACTTGCCATCCTCCTGCCTCAGCCTCCTGGGTGCCACTGCGCTCAGCCATAACCTGTGTTTAGTCCTTCCCTGAGAAGCCCCACCTAAGCCAAGAAAGAAGGGCCCCAAACGCCCAGCCCCTGGCTCTGGAAGAATGTCGAATTAGCTTTGTCTCCTTTCAGGATGAATCCAGTTCTACGAACCAACACAAAGCCAAACAAACGCGGAGCGCCCCTCCCCATCCCCCTGGCTCTGGTCCCCAAGCAGTGAGGACAACAGCTCCCTCCCCCAAAGACTCTCATTTGTGCAGAAACAAATCAGCCCGGTTCAACATAATTAACGTCTCCTCCCTGCTTTTCCTCGTGTGTCCTTTAAGGCAAACAAGGCCTTTTCTCACAACACAGGGAATATTGAATTGTAAAAGAGAAGCAAGCTTTAAGTGGCAGGAGGAGAAAGCCTCCGTGGCTTTCCTAAAATAATTGTCTGTGTCAGATGCACCTCGCAGCGCTCTCTGCAGCAGTGTAATTAAATGCCTGGGGTTTAGCTGCCAGCTCTCAGCCACTCAGATCCCCAGCCTTGCCCCGAGGGTTTGAGTTCAAATATGCAGTCAAGTTCCGGTCCCTAGAAGCCACCAGAATGTCTTGGAAGGCTTTTTTATTTATTTATTTTTAGGGTTTGGTTTGGGTTTTTGTTTTTGTTCTTTAAGACTGGGTCTCGCTACGTATTCCAGGGTGGCCTTGAATTTACTATGCAGACCAGTCTGGCTTTGAACTATTCGGAATCCTCCTGCCTCAGCCTCCTGCACCCAGCTCATTAAAAAAAAAAAAAAAATGGCACTGGGGGGATCAAATTCAGAGGTCCATGTGTACTAGGCAAACAGTCTACCACTGAGCTACATTCCCAGTCTTTCTAATTTTTTTTATTCAGAGACAGGGTCTCCCTAAGTTCCCCAGGCTGGGCTCAAACTTGGGATCCTCCTGCCTCGGCCTCCTGGGTAGCTGGGATTACAGGGGTGTGTTACCACATCCAACAGGGCTTTATATTTAAGAGTCCAAATGCCATTTCTCCTAGACTAGGTCTAGCTTGCAACCACAGTCACAAACTCAGCCTAGCCCCTGGGAGGCTGAGGCGGGAGGATCTCCTGGCGCAGCAGTGGCAAACCTATGGTATGCATGTTATTCGTTTTTCTTTATAGACAAAAGATGTTAATGTATGAGTTCTGTTCTCTAAACTAAAACCTCAGCATTCCGGATTAAATCCAGGCTTGGCACTTTGCAGTAAGTAAGTGGGTTTGGGGTTGCAGTCTGAGCACTCATCTCTAAAATCTTCACCATCACTGGCCTAGAGTTTGAGGCCAGCCCGAGCTGCATAGCGAGACCCTTTCTCAAAAAACTAAAAATAAAAAAGGAAATCCCTGACGGGCCAGCCTGTCGCACCTCCACTGTGTCAAACGTGCCGGAGAAACCAGCCGCTCTCCTTTGCTGAGCGCTGGTTCCGGGCTCAATATCCCCGCTAACGGGCTCTAAGAGGGTGAGCCCCGCGCTCCAGGAGCGGCTCTTCAAATCGTCCTTTCACCCAAGCTGCTGCCCTAATTAAGCACCAGGCTGAGAGCAGGCCAGGGATGCAGGAGGCTTGAGACACCGAGTTACCCTCACTGTCGCCAGGAGCGCAGCTCCTGCAGCTCCGCCCACGGCCCGGCTGCACCCGCGGCGAGGCCCGGGTTCGATCCCGGCACAGCTCCCCCGGGGCCCGGCGGTCAGGGATTTGGCTCACAGAGGAGTGCAAGCAGCTGCCTCTTAATAAAATGAGGCTATTACTGCGTGCAAGCCTGGCTGATTCAATCAGGAAGCCGAGGTGGCTCGGGGTCTATATATTTATTTGTACCCTGCTTTTCCAGAGAAGCAGCTAAGTGGTTTACAAGGGAGGATATGTAAAATACCACAAGATAGCTCCAGTTAAATCTGAGCGCAGGACCAGACGTTTGCGGAGGGCAGCCTGCCAAGCCCTGGCGGCAGAGCCCGCGCTTCACCCTGCAGGGTGTGGGAATCAGAGGGGCAGGTGCTAGACGGCTGCCCGGACGTCAGTGGGACACGGCTTACAGGGCAGGGCTGGGTTTGTTTCCCTTCTGATTATCTAGCAATGGGGGGAAATATTTAAAAATGTTCAGATAGAATATTACACAGTTATTAAAAATCAGAGTTCACAGAGTTCATTTTTTTTCTCTTTTTGGCAGTACTAGGGATTGAATCCAGGGCCTGAAAGCACGGATCTACAACCCCAGCCCTCTATTTTTATTTATTTATTTATTTTTGTCTTTTTGAGACAGGCTCTCGAAGTGCAGTTCAGGCTGGCCCTGAGCCCACTTTGTAGCCCAGCCGGCCCTTTATTTTTATTTCTTATTTTTCAGATATAGTCTTGCTAAGTTGCTCAGGCTGGCCTTGTGGCCCTCCTGCCTCAGCCTCCTGAACAGGCATACACCCCATGCCTCAGCTTTATAGTTTTTCTTTCTTTTTTTTTTTTTAAACAGGGTCTCACTATCTAGTTCAGGCCGGCCTTGAACTCACAATGATCCTCCTGCCTCAGCCTCCCAAGTGCTGGGAGTATAGGTATTCACCATCGGCCCGTTGCTGAGTTTTCAAAACCCAGTTTAATTTTTTTCTCCCCTTAGGAGAATAAGAGGGAAAAAACCCAAAAGTGGGAATGTAAGACAGAGCCAGAGCTGAAGCTCAGAAAAGCTCCTCCGTTCAAACCCAGCCCATCGGCATATGGCCGGGCCATAAATTTGGCTCTGAACCCCTTAGCAGCCACCTCAGAAAGAGAAAGCTGGTCACTTACGCGGCTCTCAGTGTCCTGAAACAAAAGTACGCCAGCTGCTCGGGAGAAGGCACAACTATTTTTGGTCCTGAAAACAGGCAGGGATTTCTCCCACGGCCCTCCACAAAAGGATTCGGTGTGAAGTCACCGCATCCTTCCGGACGACACCGCACACAGAAACGCGCATGCTCTCCGGATGCCTCGTATGTCCCCATCGTCCTTCTCCTCCTCCCAGACGGTGGGGTGGGCCTGGCCCTGGGGCGCAGGACCTGGGGTTGGCCTGCCCGGATCTAGGTCCCAGCTTGACCCCGCTGGTGCTGTGTGACACGGGCAAGTCGCTTGGCCTCTCTGTGCCTGTTTGCACATCTGTGGGATAGACGGGCTCACTGCCCCTTGCCCACGGGGTTGACTGAGTAATGCGAGGAAGCAGTTAGGAATCGCCAGCATACACTAAGTGCTATGTAAATGTTCGCAGCGATTCTGTCTCTCTGCCTGTCTCCCCCCTCCCTCCCTCCCTCGTACTAAGCATTGAAAGCAGCACCTTCACACTGAACTACGTCCCCGGCCCTTTCAAATTTAATTTTATTTATTTTGACACAGGGTCTCGCTAAGTTGCCCGTCTCAAGTTTGAGTCCAGCCTTAGCGAGATCCTGTCTCAAAAAAAAAAAAAAAATTTTTTTCCGGTACCGGGAATCGAACTCACGACCTCATGCTTGCCAGGAGGCGCTGTGCCACTGAGCTATATCCCCAGCCCCTTGTCTCAAAAATTAAAAAAGAAAAAAGTCCAAGGACAGAGAGAGATGGGTGACGGAGAGGAGACCCTTGTTCATCTCAGCCCTGGGTGCCCTAGGCACCGCCCTGTGCCAAAGTCCCTTGGGCATGGGGGTGTCATGAGCATCGCCACACACTGCTTGTAATCTCTGGTTGCAGGTCCTGCCTGGAACACATCGTGCTTTTCTTTCCTACCTCAGGACCTTTGCATGGCCAGACTGTCAACAACCGGCCCTCCCTCAGCCCTGGGGCTCAGGAATCAGTCTCTGCCAAGGCAGCCTCTGTGACTCATCTCCCCAGGCATCCTGTGCACTTCCCCCAAGCTTCTGTTCCTTCTGTGACTATAACAAAATGCCCAAGGTGGGCTACTTTTACAGAGAAGAGGTTTGATTAGCTCACGGTTCTGCAGGCTAAAGGGTGGCTGCAGGGCCAAGCAGGAAGAGGCCACACCCCCAACTGACCTAAGGACCGCCCACTAGGCCCCGCCTCTTAAAGGTCCCCACACTGAGGACAGTGATTCCGAGGCAACAAACAACCTCCAACCATGGCAATTACTGTGCATCAAACATTGCTGCGAGGATCCTTCTCTCCCTCCCTCCCTCTCTCTCCCTCCCTCCCTTCCTTCTCTTTTCTTCTGCACTGGGGATTGAATCCAAGATCTTTGCACTGAAATACACTCCATACCGTTACCAAAAAAAAATTTTTTTTGTCTTTTTGAGACAGGGTCTCACTAAGCAGTTCAGGCTGGCCTTGAGCTCACTTTGTAGCCCAGGCTGGTCTCAAACTTGCAACGGTCCTCCTGCCTCAGCCTCCCCCGTGCTGGGATTACAAGCATGTGCCACCACACCTGGCTCTACAAAAATTTGTTTTAAAAAATTGGAGACAGGGTCTTGCTAAGTTGCCCAGGCTGGGCTGGAACTTGTGATCCTCCTGACTGCCTCAGCCTCCCAGAGCGCTGGATGACACGGGTGAGCCTCCACACCCCACTAGCAGGTTGCATTTACCAATGATTTAACCCCCACTTCAGTCTGTGAGAAAGCTCTGTCATCCTCACCCTCTGAATACTGACAGAACTTGGGCTTAGAGGAGCCGAAGTGGTGCAGACAGAAATGGCGGGCCCAGAATTCAAACCGCAGAGGTGTGACCCCGTGCTCTCCACCTCCACTATCCTCCGGATGACTGGGCCATGAGAGCCTCACCAGTGCGACCGAGGCTGCCTCTGTCCCTACACAAGCACTGGCAAGAGGGTGGGAGTTTTGTCTGTTGTGCCAATAATTCATCCTTGAATCCCCAGGGCCAGCACGATGAATGTTTGTTGAATGACTAGATGTTGATAGACCAGCGGCACAGAGAGCAAACATCTCCTCTGATCCACCGTGAATTCTACCCCCTCGCGCTGCTTTCCACAGCTCCCGGGAGGGATTGGCTGAGGCTTCTCCTCGCCGCCTGCCAGGATGGCAGAGGCTGAGACGGATGATCAGGGCCAGGCCTGTCTGCCGCGGCTGAGCCGTGACGGCTGCGTCCCTTTGGAGGGCCTGAGATAATAGCGGCTGCCCTTGTCAGACCTCCAGGCCGCGGCAAATCCCCCCTGAGTGATGAGCTTGACGTCCTTAAAGAAGATGTCAGCAGCACGAGCCGGGCAGGAGCGCCGCAGGCTCAGCCCAAGCTGTGGGCTTTGCGGGGAGAGCCGCAAGGCCAGCGGTGACTGCGGGTTCGTCCATCCGTCTGTCCACCCATCAGCCATTGGTCCGTCCACCCATCCACTGAGACGGAGCGGCTAAGGTGTGGAGAGGGGAGAGCGGATTGGAGAGGGGACGGCGGTCAAGCGTTCGGCCTGAGACACCCTCATTCAGTTCACGACGCCAAGACCGTGTCTGCGTGGCCTTGAAGTCTATGGTCCTGCGGGGGAGCAGAGAGGGCGGGGCCGGGGGTCTGCGCGCGGCACTGTCTGCGGGGATGGGATGAGGTCACAGAGGAAGGTCAGCGCCAGGCCCCAAGGCTCTACCCCACCCCAACAGGAGGACAGCGTGATGAGGACGTGGGCGACACTGGGGACGGAATCGGGGCCTCATAGAAGCCAGGCCAGTGCTCTACCACCGAGCTGCACCCCCGGCCTTTTTCAAAAAGTTTTATTTTGATACAGCATCTCACTAGCTTGCCCAGGCTGGCCTCGAACTTGTGAGCTTCCTGCCTCAGTCTCCCACCACAGCTGGGATCGCAGGTGTGCACCCTTGCGCCCGCCTCCAGGGCTTCATACCTTAGTCACCATTTCTGGAGACCCCACTTCGAAGCCACCTGGCAAAGAGTATAAACATGGAGTCTTAGAGCCCCAATTCCAGGGTCGATACTAACACTAGCTCCGCTTTACAGACGGGGAAACTGAGGCACGGGGAGGCTGACCCAGTTGGCCAAATTGCAGAGCTGGGATTCGGATGCTGGCCTGTCTGACCATTCCTTACTATGCCGAGAGGCCAAGCGTCCCTCTCCCCACAGCGGCTCTGTCCTCTAGGCTGTTCCCTAAGAAACCACAGCCTAGGGGATCTGTACTCCTGGGGATAAATAAAACCCAAAGCCCATGCACTGGGTTCCATCTCCAGCCCTTTCTTATTTTTTATTTTGAACAGAGTCTTTCTAAGTCGCTAAGTTGCCCAGGCTGAGTTTGAACTTGAGATCCTCCTGTCTCAGCCTCCCAGGATGCTGAGGTTATACGTGCCTCAGCAAGCCCAGCACTACAGAGATCTTTCGATGTCTCATTCCCACCTCAGGCCTTCTGAGGCACCCAGTGCCCTTTGTGTAAAACCAAAACGCCACACGGACATGCTCACTAGTCCTGCCCGGTCGGACCTGGCTCAGGCCTCAGCCTCCGCCCTGCCTGTATCTGGCCCCACTATCCCTCAGCTCCTGTTTCCTGCCTCCAGCCCCGTGCCTGCTGTGTTCAGCGCCCAGGATGCCCTTCCTCCCGTCTCCCACGGTGAAAACCTGCTCAGGCCTCGCAGAGTGGGAGTTCCTTGTTCTGGGTGGGCCCCGCTGTGGGTTGGGTACAGTGTGAGTGCGTGCCCTGAGGGTGCATGAGCTGGAAGCTTGGTGGCCAGCGTGGTGCTTTCAGGAACTAGAGAAGCCGGGCGCGGTGGCGCACGCCTGTAATCCCAGCATTCAGGAGGCTGAGGAAGGAGGATCACTGTGAGTTCAAGACCAGCCTCAGCCGCAAAGTGAGTTCAAGGCCAGCCTGACGTGCATAGTGAGACCCTGTCTCAAAAAAAAAAAGAAGAAGTAGAGGGACCTAGAAGAGGTTGTGCTTTTTAACTGTGACTTGTCAGCTTGACTAGCAGATTAATAAAGCTCTGGGTATGTCTGTAGATGATTGGCTGATTGGCAGGGAGGCCAGCAAACGAAGGAGGGAAGACCCGCCCCAGATATGGGTGGTACCAACCAATAGGCTTGTAGCACAGAAGAAATAAAAGGGAAAGAAGAATGAGGTCTTCGGTTTTGAAAGCCCTCTAGTCTTCACCACTGCTTTCACAGATTTACTTACTTATGTATTTAGTGGCACCGGGAACTGAACTCAGGACCTTGCGCTTGCCAGGCAGGAGCTTATGCCACTGAGCTACATCCCCGGCGCGCCTGTTGCAGCTTGATCCTCAGTTTCTTTAGCCTTCCAGCACAGACGCACCCTGCTAACTCTAGGTGAGCTTCCAGGACCTGGACCTTTGCTGTGGAATCCTCTGGGTCTCCAGCACGCAGAGGGCCATGTGTACTCTCCCGCCTCTGATTCTGCAAGCCTACCTAATAAATCGCCTGCATAACTACCCATGTATTTCCTATTCATTCTGTATTGATTCTAATAGAGAGATAGAGGCTTGTGGGTGCTATAGGTCACTGGAGGATCACCCTGGGAAGAGATTAAGGCTGGTTCAAGGAAAGTTCATTCCTATGAGGATGGTTTGTTCTAAAAGAAGCCACATTGGCCTGTGAATGTCTTCCTGTCTCACCATGCGACCCCTTCTAAGTGTTCCCATCATGGTGACACCATTAGTCACAAGGCCCGTACCATACGCCAAACCAGTAGGGCCACTGTTAGGGTTTGTGTCTAGATTTCCCCCCAAAGCCTAATGTTGTGTAAGGCTTTTTCAGAGGTGGGGGAATCAAGAGCTGATTCAAGGGCAAATGCTGGGATTAAAGGTCCAGTGCAGAGATTAAAAGTATGAATACTGGAGGCTGGGGGTTTAGCTCAGCGGCACAGCGCCTGCCTGGCAAGCACAAGGTCATGAGTTCAATTCCTGGTACTGGAAGAAAAACAAAATCAAACAAACAAAAAGAGTATGAATGCTACACTTGCCCTGCATACACTATAAGGCACAGAAAAACTCTCGCCTCTCCCCCCCTCCTCCCTTGTTGCTTTTGGTACCTTCTACCACCATGAGCAGTTGCCCCTCTGCCATGCCACCCTGGCTTGGAGCCAGCTGACTATGCACTGAAACCTCTACAGACTGTAAGCTAAATAAACCTTTCAGGCTGGGGATGTAGCTCAGTGACATAAGTGCCTGCCTGGCAAGTGCAAGGTCCTGAGTTCGATTCCCGGTACCAAAAAAAATAAAAAATTAAAAAAATAAACCTTTCCTCCTTTAACTTTGGGCATTGGATATTTTGTCTCAGCAATGAGAAAAGTAAGACAGAATTTGGTACCAGAGAAGTGGGGGTCATTGCTGTGCCTACATCTGACCATGTGGTTCAGGAGCCTTTGGGAATGGCTTGTGGGAAGAGTTTGGAAAGGTTGGGAGATACCAGCTGAAAAAGTATAGCTGGAATGCCTAAGACTGTTCTGTATGGGAGATTCTGGTCAGAGTTCAGAGCTGACAGAAATCTTGCTGGTAAAGACCAGGCTTGGGAAGTTTTTGCTGAGAAGAAGGACTGCATTAGCTGTTGGACCCCAGATGATGTGTGTTATGGCTTGGCAGAAAGCTTGTCTGCATTTTGCTCATGTCCAGACACTTTACAGGAAACCAAGATTAAGGGCAGCAGACTAATTAATCTGGTAGAAGAAATTTCAAGGCAGTCTAATGTTGAAGCAGTGGCATGGTTACTGCTGGGGTATTTTAGCCAGATTTATTTTGAGAATCAAGAGCAAAGAGCCCAGCAGACTGACTTAAAACGTTGTGAATTTGACCAGAAAGGAAGCTCCAGTAAAGCTGTGTACTGCAAAAATAAAGCAGAGCCAATCTTGATTGCTGAGAAGGAACAGAATAGAAAAAGACTGCCTGAGGGCATCACAAGAAGCAGCAGGACTCCACCGTTGGCAGCCTCAAAACTGCAAAAGTGAAAGACTCTGGTTTGAGAAGAAAGCCATACAGCAACATGTTCCAGAATGGCGGTGGCGTAGAAAATTTGTTCCTCAGAATTGGATTCAGGGTGCTCAGTGATCCAGGCACTCAATCTCTGCAGCCAAGAGAGGAAAGCCCAGCTATTACCCCAGCTGGCAGCAGACCCTGGCATCTCCACATGGTGCTGGTTTTAGGCGCATGCAGAATGCAAGAGCTGTGGGGTCAGGAAAGCTTCCTCCCAGATTTCAGAAGGCCTGGGAGAACAGGCAGTGTACTCCTGAGAGGGCAGTGTGTGAAGCTGTGAGTGTGAAGTCAAAGGTGCAGTGGAGACCCCAGAAGTTTGGAGAAGCCAGGAACATGGATCATCAGGGAAAACTGAGAGGAGGAAGCTGAGCCAGCCCAAGAGAGAAGCCATGAGGGCTACGACCGACAGAAGTGGGGCAGAGGCACCCAGGCCCTTTGGAATTTACATCTTACCACAGATTGCCTCAGATGCTGCACATGGATTTATAGAACTTAATGTCTGCCCTGCTAAATTTTGGACTTGCTTTGGTCCCACTTCTTTATATCACCCTGTGTGTAACTTTTGGAGTGGAAATGTCTATTTTGTGCCACTGAATGTTGGAAATGTTTAACTTTCTTTTTTTTCTTTTTTTTTTTTTTTTTTTTTTTTTTCTCTGGTACCGGGAACTGAACTCACGACCTTGCGCTTGCGAGGCAGGCGCTTTGCCGCTGAGCTAAATCCCCAGCCCAAACTTTCTTTTCATTTGTAGACAGGCTCACAGCTAAGAGCTCGCCTTCTGTCTCAGAGAAGACTTGGACTTCTCAGCTGTGCTGAAACTGTTAGGAGTTTGGTAACTCTTGGAGATGAACTAAATGCCTTTTTCTACAAAGGAATGTACATGAGTGTTTGGAGGGCCAGGAGCAGAATGTTATGGTTTGCGTCTAGATATCCCTCCAAAACCTCATACATTCTTAGGCTTTTTTCAGAGGCAGGGGAAATCCAGTTTGTGATTGATTCAAGGTCCAGTGCAGAGATTAAGGCTGTGAGTGCTGCTCCTGCCCTAGGGAGGGTAGTCTACCCACAATATAAGGGACAGAAAAAAGCTTGCCTCTCTCTCCCTTCTCCCTTGTGCTTTTTGGTATCTTCCACCACCATGAGCAGTTGCCCACCCTCCCGTGGAGTCAGCTGACTATGGACCAAAACCTCTACAAACTGTGAGTTAAATAAACCTTTCCTCCCTTAATTTTGGGCATTGGGTATTTTCTCTCAGCAACGAGAAAAGTAACTAAGACAGTCGCCCAATCTCAAACTTTCAGCTCCCAAAACTGTAAGCTAAATAAACCTTCCATCTCTATACACTACTCAGCCTTGTGCATTTTGTTACAGTAGCAGGACTTGGAATAAGCCCTCTCCAATGTTCCTTCAGTATTTGCTGCACTCACACACAAGTCCTGTGACAGTGGCTTGTGACAGTACTGTGCAAGAAGAGGTTCTTCAGCATCACAATGGCAGCAATGAATAATAATAATGACAACAATAAGCCAGCTAACATTTATTGCACATATTTTCTGAGCTGTGCCATGTTCTAAGTGTTTTGCAGTTTAATTTCTCCCCAGTCTTCATAAGCACCTGATGAGACAGAACCATAATGAATGTTCAAAGACCCGCATCTGCCGCTTCCTGTTTCTAAGTCCCCAAACAGATCATTTTGTCTCTGTCGTTTGCAAAATGGCTGTAAAAACCGCCTCCCCACCCAGAGATGCACACACACATTTAACTGCAAGCTGTGGAAGACTGAATTTTCGTCTGCTGCCTGGTGCTGTAGGAAAGAGTTACACCCAGCGCACAGGAAGAGGGCTGCTCTACTACCAGCTGCTCTTAGATTCATTGCCTTTCCCTCCCCTGCCCGGCTCTGCATGCAAGAGAACTACATTTCCCACGCTCCCTTGCGCCGACTTCCAGGAAGGTTCAGCCAATGAGAGGCACGCATATAGGGTGGGAGGGCGGGGCAAAGGGAGAAATTGGTGTGTTTCAGGCTGTCTCTGCCTCTTAAATTCCGTGTGGTTCATCTCCCGCTGTAGACACAATCTTGGCCTCTGCCTATACCCCGTCTCCTTTCTGGCCCCCACTCTCAAGGATACAGAGACCCCCTCTATGGTTCCCGATCTCTGGGTTTCTTTCCATCCTTTATTTAGTTTGTCCTGTCTTCCATCATGTGCATAAACAATTGCCCAAATTGAAACCCGTGAAATGTCTAGAGGAGTTTAGCTTGTCTGGCTGGCCCTTGAGAGGGAACAGTAGCTGCTCAATAAATATCTGTGAATGCACTGGCTGCTCTAGAGTCCAAACAGCACAGGCTGGGTCCAAATTCTGATCTGTTCCTTCCTGTGTGACCTTAGTCAGGTGACTTAACCTCTCTGTCTTTTTCTTTCTGAAAGGATATTTTTAAGGACTGAACCCAGGGCCTTTTCACTGAGCTATACCTCCAGCCAGTTGTATTTGTGATTTTGAGACAGGGTCTTGCTAGTTGCTAAGCTGTCCAGGCGGGGCTGCAACCTGAATTCTCCTGCCTCAGTCTCCCAGAATGTCGGGATGATAAGTATGCGCCACCACACCTGTCCCTTTCTTAAATGCTCTGCTTCCTTGCCTGTATGAGCCTATTTTCAGTTGCTATAACAAAAGTCCCCAGGCTGAGTGCTTTATGGAGACAAGAGGTTTATTTAGTTCACAGCTCTGGATTGCTGAGAGCATGGATCTGGCTCTGCTGAGCGCCCCTGGCGGATGGCATGACCACGGTGGGAGTGTGTGTATGACAGGCAGAGGTCACACAGCAAGACAGGAATTGAGTGTGGTTCGGGGGCCAAGTTTGCTCTTTGTATAAAAACCTGCTCTTTGGAAAACTAACTGGGCCCCTGTGATAACTACATTCATTTCTTCTGAGGGCCACGCCCCCAATGACCTGAGAGCCTCCCACTAGACCCCACCTCTTAAAGGCTCCATCACCTCAAACCTGAGGGCTGGCTGGGGATATAGCTCAGTAGCATAAACACCTGCCTGGCAAGTGCAAGGTCATGAGTTCAAACCCCAGTACCGCAAAATTAAAAAAATAAAAAAAAAAAAAACTGAGAGCAAAGCACATAAACTCTGCACAGATACACTCAAAACATATCCAAACCACACCATCTAAAAGCTGAGGTCATGGTCAGGTGTGGTTGGGTACACACTTGTAATCCTAGCACTTGGGAAGCTGAGGCAGGAGGATCACAAGTTTGAACTCAGCCCAGATAACTTATAGAGACCCTGTCTCACAATTAAAACATTCTTTAAAGGGTTGGGAATGTAGTTCAGTGAGAAAGCTCTAGGTTCAATCCCCAGTACAAAAACAAAAGCAAACAATAAACAAAAACCTTGCTGAGGTGAGGACGGTCCAACCTCTGGGGTGCGCGCTGAGGATGTCATGAATTAGAGACAATGAATCCGAGAATGAATTAGACAACAAATTAGAGACAACGTGGCGCCTGGCAGAGAATACACCTAGCCGTTGGAGCTTTTATTATCTACACACAGAACCGGCATCGTTCCAGAATAGCTGCAGATTCCCTGCTGATTTTTTCCCTAATAAACTTTTATTTTGACATCATTTTAGATTCACAAGAAAATTAATACACACAGCGCAGACGCTGCCTCTCCCCGCTGCCCCCCATGAGCATCTTATGCAACCGCGGCTCATTTGTCAAGCACGACGCCTTCCTGGGGACTCGGCGCAGGCGGAACGTGAATCTTCCCGTTTTCCCGCTCCAAAAACCAATCCAGGGGCTGCGGGTATAAGCTCAGTAGCATAAGCCCCTGCCTGGCAAGCGCAAGGTCGTGAGTTCCATCCCTAGTACCGCAAAAAACACAAACAAAAACCAATCCAGGATCCCACGCTGCATTAAATCATCACAGCTCTTTAGCCTCCACTGCTCTGAGACAGTTCCTCAGGCTTATTTTTCATGACCTTGACAGTGTTGGGAGTATAAGACAAGGAGTTTGTAGAATAATACCCCATCCGGCCTTATTTTTATTATTATTACCAGGGATTTTACCCAGGGCCTTCACACTGAGCTACACTCCACCAGCAATTTTATTTTTATTTATTTATTTTTTTGAGACAGGATCTCCCTAAGTCACTCAGTTGCCCAGACTGGCTAGAACTTGTGATCCTCCTGCCTCAGCCTCCCAGAGTGCTAGGATGACAGGTATGTGCCACCACATCCTGCCCCCACTAGCTTTTAAGGGCACAAAGTAAACTTGGTGCAATTCAATGGTAGAGAAAGGCCCTAGCTCAGATCCCCAGCACTGAAGGGAAAAAAAAAAAGAAAGGAAGAAAGAAAAAGGCAAGCCTGGTCTGAGTGTCCCCGGGCGGAAGCCCCCGCAGGCGACGCGGCTTGAATGAATCTGTGAGTTACCGTCCGCTCTTCCTCGCCCGCTGCACCCCGTGTTCTGTGGCATCCCTGCCAGAGGCGAGATCTAGAAACGTTCACAGGCACATAAAAGCCCTTCTCTTTGCAGAAAGATTCGTTTTTGATCCTTTCTTTGTAGACATCAAGGGTTCATTTCTTTAATATTTAGGGACTTTTGAACCAAAGACAAGCCAGGCATATTTGCATCAGACGGCTCATTTTTCAAGGCAAAGGAGACACGCAGAGCGACAGAGAGACAGAGAGAGAGAGAGGGAGAGGCTGAGAGAGCAGGCCTGTCCGCTCCTCCCTCCCAGGCCTTCCTGACTCACGGGGGGCCGCGTTGGGAGTGAGAATTCTGGAATCGCACACAGACAGGGGTCCTCCTGAGGGATTTTCATTTATGTTTTCTTGCACTCCGGGGGATGGAACCCAGGGCCTTCACACTGATCTCCATCCCTGGCCCTTTTTTAGTTTTTTATTTTGAGATACAGCCTGGCTAAGTCGCTAAGCTGCTCAGCCTGGGCTGGAACTTGCTATTCTTTTGCCTCAGCCTTCCAGAGCGCTGTGAGGACTATTCCCAGCTTTCCAAGGAATCTTTTTTTTTTTTTTTTTTTTGAGACAGGGTCTCACTATGCAGTTCAGGCTGGCCCTGAGCTCACTTTGTAGCCCTGGCTGGTCTCGAACTCGTGACGATCCTCCTGCCTCAGCCTCCCGAGTGCTGGGATTACAGGATTACAGGCGTGCGCCACCACGCCCGACGTTCCAAGGAATCTTAATGAGGCCGACACCAAGTGGCCGAAGCTGAGCTGGTTCTGAGACCAGGCTGATAATGGGGATAAATCGGCGGTTTTATTTCCCGACCCCTCTGAAACGCTCCGTACTTGCCCTGGGGACAGGGCCGCCAGCCTTTGGAACACCGAGCCTGCGCAGCTGAGCAACAGGAATCTCTGGGAACCAAGCAGGCCTGAAGCTCTGACTGCTTTTTTTTTTTTTAATCTCTCAGGCCTGGAATGGAAGAAGAATGCCAGAGGGGAGGTCATTTCTCCGCCACCGCGGTCCCGCGGCTGGAAGACCTAGGCTTAATCTCTCGCCTGAAGTTTGTCAGAAGTAAAAATGAGCCTGAGCGAGCTTTTGAGACGTTTTCCTCAACTTACAGGAATTCAATTTCTGGCCAGAGTATAAATCTGCAGCCATCAGCGCGGGCGGTGGGGGCTGGGGCCGGGCCTCTCGGCTGGGGATGGATTTCTGAAATCAATCCGGCGGCGCGAGGAAAAGGTCGCCGTGGGGAAAATTTATCTTCCGTAGCTGCCGAGGCATTTGTGCTGATAGTCAGGGAAGACCCCGCATAGGAGGTGCTGGCTGTCAGGAGCTGGAGGGAGACTTCAGGGGCGGGACACTGCGGACAGCACTGACCAGGGAAGGTGGCGCGGGATCAACCTGTCATTCCAGCTACTCGGAGGCTTAGGCAGGAGGATCTCCACAAGTGGGCTACACGGCAAAATCCTATCTCAAAAACCAACAACAAAAAATTAAGATAAATAAAAATTATTTTAATTATCAAGCATGTGTGAATTTTTAAGCGTGTGAAAATTATTAGCATGTGTGAGGCCTGGGGGTCTATCCCCACGAACTTTCCAAAACAGGAAGAAAAAACCTTAAAACCCTGGAATACTGACACAGGCTCTAGGAGGCCGACACGTGCTCTAGGAGGCTGAGGCAGGCACACTGCAAGTTCAAGTCTGCCTGGTAACTTAAGTAACTCAGTAAGACCCTCTCTCAAAATCAACCATAAAGAAATAAAATGGACTGGGGATGTGCCTCAGTGAGAAAGCCCTGGGTTCAATGCCCAGTAAGACGCACGCACGCACGCACGCACGCACACACACCTGTGTACATACGCACGGCCAGCCAGGGGCCAGCACTCCCTGACACTAACTTCCAAAGCCTCCTTCCTGATGACAGGCACCCTGTGGTGTGTTCTAGGGCACCTGGCTAACTTGGAGGTCCAAACCTTTTATCACTGGGCTGTACTTCTGGACACATTCTGGATTTCAAGAAATGGGTTGCAAAGGCATTTAACCCCCTAGCTGCCTCTGCATCGAAGTCTCATGTTCAAATCCAAGCTCTACTGTGTGACCTTGGGTAGTGACTTAACCATCCTGTGCCTCTGCTTCCCCGGCTGTCACAGGAGGGTAAGCATAGCATCAATGTTAAGAGGTTGTTGTTCAGAGGTTAAAATGGATTCACCAGTGCAGTGTAGTAATTGAACGCGTGTGATATAACTGCTTAGGCATTTTTTTTAAACACAGCACTGAGGATTAAATGCAGCGGCTTTGCATTGCGCTCCATCCCCACCCTTTCTTATTTTGAGGCAGGGTCACTAAATTGCACAGGCTGGGCTCAAACTTGTGATCCTCCTGCCTCAGCCTCCTAGAGTGCTATAATTACAGGCATACAGCACCATGCCCTGCTGGCTTATGGCATTAAAAGTAAATAAGTGGGTGCTGATTGGGAACACACACAAAAGGCTGGAGAATCTGAATTTAAATCTCAGCTCTGCACTGCCAGGGGCAAGTGATTTACTGTCTGCCAGCCTCAGTTTCCTCATTTCTCAAACAGGGAAACAACCTTGGCGTTTTGAGGCTGCAGGGAGCTGATATATGCAAATCGCTCAGAACCGCGGTGCCGAGCTTGCTCTGTGGCACCCGCGGCTGTTTTTCTTGGGAGACAGACAGGACAGGCTGCTCTGCAGGCCCCCAGTCACAGATGAGCGCGGAGAGGAACCGCGGAGAGGCAATTATAAAAGGGTGTGACAGCCGGGATCGGAGAAGTATTGGGCGCTGTACAAGCAAGGCTGACTCTGGAGCCCTCTTGCACTTTTATTTTTTACTCTCTGGATTTTTGAGACAGGGTCTTGCTATAGAGTCAGGCTGGCCTTGGTGATGCTCCTGCCTCAGCCTCCTAAATTCTGGGATCACAGGCATGCACCACCACACCCAGCTGGAGTTTTTTTTGTTTTTGTTTTTGTTTTGGTTTTCTTCTGGTACCAGGAATCAAACTTACGACCTTGCGCTTGCCAGGCAGGCACTGTGCCGCTGAGCTAAATCCCCAGCCCCTGGAGTTTTGTTTTAATTACTTTTTGCCACAAGACACAATATTCAATATCCTGCAACTTGAAGGAGAGGTTCAGCTCGGCTCAGTCCAAGCCGGCTAGTTGCTGGCTCCAAGGCAGAATTATCACAGCAGAAGGGCCTGAGGGAGGAGAGCGGCTCACCTCACCTCACAGCGGCCAGGAGGCAGAGCCAGGGAGGGAAGGGGCAGGGAACAGCTAAGGTTCCCCAGGGTCGCAGCCCCCTGAGTCACCCAGGCACAGCCAGAAGTGTTTCACTCATCTCCTGGCATCCCTTCAGCCAGTCAACTGGACAATCAGGATTCACCGTAACACCTACTATGCGCAGGCAGTGGTCCAGGCTCTGAGAACACCTCCATCAACAAGATGGGTAGAGATCGCCGCCTTCACCAAGGTTCTGCCCTAGTAGAAGGAGGCACGGTGCATGGAGCGTCCTGAAAGTCACTTAATGAAGAGGTGAAAAGCCAGTTGTGCTGGCACGTGTCCGTCACCCCAACACTCTGGCAGGCGGAGGCAGGAGCATCACGTCGGGTCTCCGAACTAGGCCACCACCCAGCTATACGACCCCGCCCAGACAGAAAAGAAAAACCACTCGCTGACCTACTCCCTCATGCTGGCAGGGTGCGATGAACAGCAGGAAACCTTCTGGCTCCCAGACACAAGAAGGAAAATTAGACCAAACGGGGGCTGGGGATTTAGCTCAG
>NW_004955495.1:1290922-1308578 GCF_000276665.1 Chinchilla lanigera
AGCCTCAGGGCCTTGTGCCCACCCAGCAAGCACTGTACCTCTGAGCCACATCCCCAGCCCTCCTCCTCCCAAGAGAACCCCAGTCACACTGGAGGAAGGCCACACAAATGCTCTCATTTAAATTTGATTACAGTCACCCCATCGGCTCCAGCACCCACCTCCAGAAGCCAGAGCACCTTCTAGAAAAAGCTGTAGCACTGGCACAGAGCCGCCCGGCCTCTCGGGGGCTTTCACTCATCTCCGGGGACGTTGGGTGCCTGGGACAATGCAGATGCTGTGTGCTAAGCTGCTACACTCTCTTGCTTAGGGGATGATGACAAGAAGTCTAGCCAGGTGTGGTGGTACTGTACTCTCAGCCCTTGGGAGGCTGAGACAGAAGGACTGCCATGAGTTCAAAGCCAGACAATACATAGTGAGTTGGTTTTGGTTCAAAAAACAAAAACAATAAAAGGTATAAAATTCTGAAACAGGGTTTTCATAAGGTCCCCAAGCTGGCGTCACTCTTGCAATCCTCCTGCCTCAGCCTCCCAAACAGCCATTGCTGATTGAACTTGCAGAGGACCAACTGCTCCTCTTTCTTTCCTTTTTTTTTTTTTTGGTTTATTTTCCCGTACCGGGAATTGAACTCACGACCTGGCAGGCGCTGTGCCGCTGAGCTGAATCCCCAAGGCCTAACTGTTCCTCTTTCAAAGCCTATCTTGAACTGTAGTTACACCCTGGGACGCCGGAGGGTTAAGAAAGACTTCAACACACGAAAAAAAGAGAAGACTTCAACACACGAATTATTTTTAGTGTGTAGGGGACACGGCTCGGCTCCCAACCGTGTGCGAGTGGGGACAGGCAGAGGAGTCCACCCGGTAACTCCAGGCAGGCACTGCAGAGAGGACTCACTCATTTTTCAGCATTTTCCAGGCCTTTCAAAGAAACGCCTCTGAAAGAGGGGAAACGGCTCCCGCCGCGAGGCACATCCTCCGCTCGCAGGGGAGGGGGCAGCGCCAGCCACCTGGGTCACCGAGCCCTTTGTTAGCGACAATGGGCCACTTGAAGGGAAATCGATCCAGCCGAGCTGCGGAGAGAGGAGCGGCCGGATAGGAGCCGGCGGGCGCCGGGATTGTTCCGCCAGGTGGCGGGGCCGGGGCGGCCCTCAATCAGCTCGCATTGTGGCCTCCGCACCTGCACCCTTCCGCAGTTACAAGAGGGGGCCCTCACCAGGCACCAGCCCCGCACGCAGGAGGAGGCTCGCGGGCCCCGGCCCAGCCCTGCCCGCCTGCCGGTGCTGTGTGAGCCCAGCGCAATACCAGGGGCCTTGCAGAGCTACCTCCTAGCCCTGTGAATTCGGGCAGATGACTTGAACTTCGTGCCTGTTTCCCCATTTGGAAAATGAGGCACACACATGTGCCTGCCTCTTAGGGCTGTTGTAGAGGTTAAATGAATGTCTGTGCGCACAGAGTTTAAAATCAAGGGCGTGGTGGCACGTGCCTGTGATCCCAGCACTCAGGAGGCCGAGGCAGGAGGATCGCCATGAGTCCAAGGCCAGTCTGAACTGCACAGCAGGACCCTGTCTCAAAAATCACTAAGTCACAACGTGGTGAGTGGCTTATAAGAGTCAACTCCTGAGCTTACTATTTCTGTTCACCTCAGAACAGCAGTGTGACATCAGGGATGTCATAAATGGCAAGTCAGGAGCAGGGCGGCTCACACCTGTAATTCTAGCTACTCCGGAGGCAGAGGCAGGAGGATCGCAAGTTCAATGTCACTTTGAGTAACCTGGCAAGACCCTGTCTCAAGATAAGGAACAGGGTCTGGGGACGGCTCCCTAGGTTCGATCCGCTGTGTGTGTGTGTGTGTGTGTGTGTGTGTGTGTGTGTGTATGGGGTTGTCAAGGCAGAGTATGTTGTGTCTTCACAGACGGCTGGGGAAACTGAGGCCAGGCTACGTGAAGGAAATTTAACAGGAAAAGGCAGAAGGCTGGAAGAAAGAAATGAGGAGGAAAAACAATCCGAAGAGTAGCAACTGTTGGAAGCTGTCACCACCCCACAGTTTACAGAGGAAACAGCGAAGACAGCGCAGCCCAAGCCGAGGCTGGGGCCACCAGGCGGGAACCTTGGCGATCACAGCGGGAACCAGGGAGGCGGTGTGAGGTCACGGCTTGGCGCAAAGCGATTGGCGGAGCCTCTCTTTCTCCTGCCTCCAGACTCCCACCACAACCTCCCATTGGCTGAACCCGGCCGGAAGCCGCTGAGCAAGGGAACCTGGGCAATGTAGTTTTCACGGGTCACCGCCCCTGCCTGACCTAGCGGAACAAGGTAATAATGACCAGCACGCAGGACTCAGAGCCCAGGTGGTCTCTCTCTAAGGCTGACTTAGCTGCCAACCTATCCACTATTTATGGAACATTTGCTCAGGGCTCCACCACAAGTCTGTGAGGAACACTGATGAAGGCTTTCTTGTCCATGGTCAAGAGCTGAGCTAAAAAGTCACCTCCTCGGGGAAGTCTTCCACGATTGCCCGGTTCAGTCTTCATCTGCCTGCTTGGCGCTTGTCAGCACAGAAGCAAATCACACCTCTGTTGGGTAGCGTAGCGGATAACCAGTGCTATGGCTCAGATGCGCATGTGCGCCAATTTCCCGTGATATACTTATTATGTATCGCAAATACATACTAGTTTTAAATTTTGTCTTTCAATTTTTTAAAAAAAGGGCTGGGGATGTAGCTCAATGCAAAGACCCTGGGTTCAATCCCTAGTACCCCACCACACACCACACAAAAATCCTGATTCCTTCCTTGTTCTCATTTCCTGTCTCTTGATTTACCTTCTCCCCTCCCACTGACACCACCGACCATGAGCTCTCTGCCAGGCCCGAGCCTCCAGACTGTGACCTAAACCGACCTTCTCACTTTATAAAGTGATGTGGCCTCGGGTATCCTGTTACAGTAACAACAATCACTCAAAACCCACTAGGAAGGGAACACAAAGGATCCACTGCCTAAAACGGCACCAAGCATATCGTAGACGCTCAGTGAATATTTTTACGGATTTTCCAACCAACTTTGAAGCAACGCTGCTTTCATTTCTGTGCTGAGCAGCAGAGCTGGGATCAGCAGCACAGGGCCAGGGGTGCAGAAACGCCGAGGTTTTTCCTCTGCCAAACTGCTGCCTGCTCCTCCGGACTCCCGATACTGCACGTAGCCTTCAAGGTTCAGAATAAAACACCACCACCTGCAGGACGCTTTCTGCATCCCCACAACCGCTCGGCTCCTTCCTGGCTGTATCTTTACAGTTCTCCGTCCCTCCCCTCTTCTGGGGTTGAAAGGGATCTGGGTTTTAAGTGCAGCTGAGTGCAGCTCTGCCGCCCATGGACCCCAGAACCTGCTGAGGTGAGTTCAAATCCTGCCTCCTCACTTTCTAGCTGTGCGACCTTGGGCAAGTGACCTTAACCACCCTGGGCCTTGATTTCCCCATCTGCAGAATGGAGACAACCCCAATGCTTTCCTTTAGGGCCACAGGAGAATGAAACTATTCTCTGCTTCACGGGGGGGGGGGGGGGGCAGCCTCCGCTCCTCGTGTCTCCCGTTGCAATTCCCAGGCGAATCTAGGAAACAGCGGACAGGATCCCTGGCAGCTAATGAACCTGGGAGGGGCCCGAGCCATGCCAGAGCGGCTTCAGTGCCAAAGTAGCCCGATTCTCATCCCGAGAGAGCTAAGAACAGGTTCTGGTGTCAGATGTGCAGTGATTGGCAAAGTGCTTGGGGTTCCTCTGACCCTCCTCCCTGAGCACAAGGATGTAGAAAATGCTCTTGGGGGTCTGCCTGGCCCCTTGAAGATGGCATGTGCTCACCCCGAAGCTGCTGCACACAGCTCATTGGTAGAGGCTGTGACCACGCCCCCTCAGACCTGCCCTTGGCTTTTTGGGACCTTCCTGTCTCAGCCTCCCAGAGTGCTGGGGTTATGGGCAGGGGCCACCACACCCACCTGGCCCTTCGTTTTTGGGAGCCATCTCACCCTGGAGATGCCTGGGAGGTGCCCTCCAGCCCCAGGGGCAGTGATGACTGACACTTGGGCATAAAAGCCCACACCAGGGTCCCTTGGTCAGATAACTGCAGTACAATCTGCATTTGAGATGCTCCCCAGCCCAGAGATGGGGCCAAGCTCGGGCACCACTGGAAACCTCACCTTTGCTCAACCCATTTCCTGCTGGGACCTGCTTCCCTCACTCCAGTAATCACAGGCTCCAAACCCTGATCCCGGCTCTGCATCCCAGGTAGCTGAACAAAGATGAGGGAGACCACAGGTGCTCAGCCGCAGAGGGTGTTCACGGAGCTGCCCCTCAGCCCACACGCACACCTGGCACTGAGCGCTGTCATGTCCACCCCACCAGGCAAGCCGTCAGCCGACCTCCAGCAGCTCTCCTCGCCTCTCCATTCCTTTATTATTATTTTCTTTTATACTGAAGCAGGGTCTCACTAAATCACCCTGTTGCCTGGGCTGGGTTTATACTTACGACCTTCCTGCCTCTGCCTCCAAGAGTGCTGAGACTACAGGCCTGCTCTACCACACCTGGCCATCCTGCTTGGTATTTTTAAAAAATCTGCACAGTGATTGGACATGGTGGTTCTAATGCTTGTAACCCCAGCTACTTGGGAGGCCGAGGCAGGAGGATCTTGAGTTTGAAGCCAGCCCAGGTGACTTAAAAGACCCCGTCTCAAAATTAAATTAAACTGAAAATTAAATTAAACTGAAAGGGGCTGGGGATTTAGCTCAGCGGCACAGCGCCTGCCTAGCAAGCTCAAGGTCATGAGTTCAATTCCTGGTACCGGGAAAATAAATAAATAAATAAATAAATTAATTAAACTGAAAAATTTAAAAAGGGACCATGGGTGTAACTAAGTCATAGAGAGCTTGGCCACATAGATGAGGCCCTGGGTTCTATCCTCAGCACAGAAAAACCCCTGCTCAGTAACCATATGAGGTAAGGACACAACTTGCTCTTTATGCAGACAGAGAAATTGAGGCCTGGAAGAGCTGGGATAGGCTCATGAGCGTGCGTGTGTGTGTGTGTGTGTGTGTGTGTGTGTGTGTGTGTGTGATGGACGCAACAGGCCAGGCGCGCTTAGCTCAGTGTGAACACGAGCACGCGCCTGCGCGCGAGGGTGCAGAATGGCGCGCCCCGGGTGTGGATGTGTGCGCGTCGGTGCGCACGCGCAGCCGCGGTCACTCGCTCTTCGAGGCTCGGCTGGGGCTGCAGTTGAACTTGAAGGAATCAGTGGATGAAGGAGGAACCCCATCAGCCACAGCTCTGTTATTTATAGACGGATCCCGGTTCATAAATTCCAAAAATTTTTTTTATCTCCCTCACTGCCAGGGCCCTATAAATATTCATGGTTTCCTGCCTTGGAATATTTGAGTAGGGAGAGGGGGAGCGGGCCGGCCGAGAGGGAAGGTGAGGGTCCCTGGGGGTGCGGCGGATGGCGAGGGTGGGAGCCGGGGTCGCTCCGGATTTGCCCGAGCCCCTCTGGGCTTCCCTCCCAAACTGCAGCTGGCGAGCTCGGGAAGGTTTGCAGCCAACACGAGCTCTTCCGATGCCTATTATTATTCTTCCCCTGTGTCTGTGGAAAAATACCGCCCACTCCGGGGCACGGGAGGTGGCTGCGCCGTTTCTCAGCTTCGCTCGAGCTCCCGTGGGGAGCTCGATTTCCTGGGACCCCCAGCGCAGGAGGGGCAGGGAGACCCCTCTGATGTGCCCCGAGGTGGGGGCTCCGGAGGCAAACTCTGAGGAAGGCATGTGTGGCCTCCCGCATTGTCCCAAGGATGGGGGACAGGACTGACCCATGTGGGGTGTGTGTGTGTGGACATATGTGACAGTCACAGATCTGTTCACAGATTTCCCAGTTCTTTTCTCTTGCACACATGGTAGGAGTGCATTTCCCCAGCATTTGCCACGGTGCTCTCTTTAACCAATGTTGTGGAAGAGGAAGCAACTTCAGGAGAAAGCTTTGACAGGCGGCACATCCTCTGCCTCCTTCTTGTGTCAGCAATCACAGGAGGGTGTTGATGGGGAGCCTCCATCAGTGGGGGCCTCTGAGGGACCAGAACAGGCAGAGGCCCCTACAAATACTCATGTAGCAGGAGCCAAAAAGCCCACTGGGTTGTGTTATCTTACTGAGACTTGGGGACTGTTTTGTTACGCAGCACAGCCTAGCTGATGCAGACTATCACAGAGCCTGTGAATGTGTAAAGCTGAGATGTATCACTATGTCTATGAAACCAAGAGCTTGCATAAAGTGTGTGAGGTGAATGTGATAACCACTACACTATGGGAACATGAGTGTGTGGCTATATACAAGCTCACATATGTGAGCATCAGCGAGTGCATGCAAGTGTAGATGACTGCATAAAACCGAAACCAAGTAGCACGACTGTGTATACAGATGTGAAAATGAGTGTGAAGGGGGGGGTTTCTTCTACACAATTCCAGGGCACTGTTCTTGGACACTATCATGTCCCCACACTTGTGCACTGTTGTAGACATGGAAGAGGCACAATCCAGGGGTCCAGGGCTGAGTGTGCAGGCGGTGTGTTTGTGAGACCATAATGTGGTCTGTGTGTGCGTGCAAGGGTCTGTGTGTCAATGTGCAAGCCCGTGCGGAGCAGGCTGTTGAGTGTTTGAGACATGTGCATAGGTTGGTGTGAGTGTGTGTGCATGCATTATCTGCTGCAGTGTGAGCATCTGAGTGTGTGTGTGTGTGTGTGTGTGTGTGTGTGTGTCACTCAAGCATACCAGAGCAGTCACAGCCAATGTGGAAAGGAGGGACAGCCACCCTGGGCGATTCTCACGCTATCAACTCAGCTGCGTATGGACACAGTGTTACATCTCAGTCTCATGCACACATAGGCTCTGTGTCAGTCAGCGTGAGCTATGCTATGCTGTGTAACAAAACAGATCATGGTTCTGATCTGGCTCAAACTCAGATCCTAGGATGAGCTGGCATTGAAAGATGAAAACTCTCCCTCCCTCATCTATCCTAAGACATCTGCAATGGTCATTAATCCCAGAGGTACTCAACAGTTGGGAGAAGTGGTTCGACAAGGGGAGAGGGCAAACCTGTGCCCCTCTCAACCCTGATTCCTCCAAAAAAACTCGTTTTGTGCTTGTGTCCACCCGGGTTCCGCCCTGATCTAGCTCAGGATGGCCATCTGGCCCAGGTCTAGCTCAGGACTCACGTTCAATCCTAGTCTATCCCAGGATCTGGGTCTGGCCTTTTCTACCTCCAGTCCTTAGTGTGGCACCGATAGGCCCGGGCTTGGATTTGCTCTTGGTCTCCTCTGTCTCCCAGGACTAAGCGTGTCTTTGGCCAGCCGCTAGCACCAAGCCCAGCCTTGGCTATGAGGCTCTGGCTCACTCCTAGCTTGACAGAGAGCCAATCACAGAGTATCTTGAAACCTCAGAGATGTGCCTCTGGATCTGAATTTATCCATCTTGGGGCCGAGCTGAGCCTGGTTCATCCCAGCGCCTGGGCCCACCTTGCCCTAACTCACCCTGCACAATGTGTCCCACTCCTGCGTGTCCAGTCTCTTGTGGAGCACGTCCCTCCCGATGTGCAGGGGCTCCTGGGTATACACCGCTGTGAGTGACCAGCGTGTCCCAGGACTCGTGCAGCTGAGGGATTGTACTTGTCCAATTTCATCATCTGAAATTCATTAAAGTGGGTTTTATGGGTCTTTTTCAAGGATTATTACAAGGCTTTCTTGATGAGATTTATAAATGCTTATTAATCTTCAAGAGTTGGGGGCTTTATGGGAACCCATCTCGAGTCTCGCCTCACGGGCTGTACAGCTGGAGACGCCCCGGCTGAGCTGTCCCCGGGCTCAGACACCCGAACTCACACCGGGGTTCCCGACGGCAGCGCTGCGGCGCCTTCTTGGCGGTTGTGTGTCAGGGAGGAAGTCTGCTCACCACCACAGGCACCGTACGCGGACAGGGAGGCTTAGAACCCAGCCTTTTCCTCCAACCTTCCCTGGCCTCCCCTCTAAGCCTCCCAGAGGAAACAAGAGCCACAGAATTGTGACGCGGGTGCCCCTACTCCCTAGTCACACTCTACCCAGCTTTACCACGTCCGACCCAGCCCTTTCACACTGGAGGGGCTGCCCCTCCCTGCGGGCACGGGGCGCCTCTTGCTTGGGCCCCTCCGCCCTCTTGGGAGGCGCACACAAGCCGTCCCATCTTTATCCAGCGCAGTCAACCGCTCCTTCTTCCTCTCGGTCTCCGTCTGTCTGTCCCTGTCTGTCTGTCTGTCTCCCTGTTTCTCTCTCTTTCCCTGTGTCTATCTCTCTCTCTCTCTCTCTCTCTCTCTCTCTCTCTCTCTCTCACTGGTTTTTAGAGAAACTCAAGGCCCTCGTATGAAAATAAGCAACCAAGGGGCTGGGGATTTAGCTCAGCGGCAAAATGCCTGCCTGGCAAGTGCAAGGTCGTGAGTTCGGTTCCCAGTACCGGAGAAAAACCAAAAAAAAAAAAAAAAAAAAAGAAAATAAGCAACCAAAACCAGCCGTGCTTGTCTACCCTTTTCATCTACCTCCTTTCTCTCTCCTCTTTCGAGCTACCTCTGTTCACAGCCTCCATTTCTTTACTTCCTCCAACTGGTGACTCCTCCATCTCCACCGAGGGTTTTTTTGTGTGGGGGGGGAGGGGAAGGGTACTGGGATTGAACCCAGGGTTTTTGCCCTGAGCTACATTCCCACCCCTTTTTTAAGATTTATTTTAGGACAAGAGTTTGCTAAATAACAAAGTGGCCCAGGCATGGCTTGAACTTCTGATCCTCCTGCCTCAGCCTCCCAGAGTGCTGGGATTACAGGCCTGCATCACCATGCCCAGCTTTCTGCTTGGCTTCTGATCCCACTGGGCCACCAACATAGCTCTTTCAAACGCCACCAATGGCCTCTATGTTTTTAAACCCAATGCATGCTCTCTGGTTACTGTCTTTCCTGACCTCTCAGAAGGCTTGGTCTCGGTTGGCTTCTCTCTCTTGGTGCCTTTCCTTGGCCACCATGACACATGCTGCTGTGGCTTGTGTCTCCTGAATTCACGCGTTAGAAGTTTAATTCCCCAAGTTAATGGTATTGGGAAGTAGCTTTAAGAGGTGAGTAGGCCCAGCACTCTGGGAGGCTGAGGCAGGAGGATTGCAAGTTTGAGCCCAGCCTAGGAAATTTATCAAGACCCTGTCTCAAAATAAATAAAAAGGGATGCGGATGTAGCTCAGTGCAAAAGCCCTGGGTACGACACTCAGTACTGGAATAAAAAGAGGAGTCAGGAAGGCTCTGCCCTAATGAATCCTTCAGTCCATCCATGGACTAATGGGTTCATGGGTCACTGTGGGAGAATCTCTGTTATAAAAGTGAGCTCGCTCTCACTCTCCTTGGCTTGCTCTGTCACCATGTGATGCCCCGGCCACGCTGTAACACAGCAACAAGAAGGCTCCTCATCCTATGCGCTTGGATTTCCCAGTCACCAGAACCAAGAGCCACATAAACTCCCATTCTTTATAAGTCACTCGGTCTACGGCATTCATGATAGCAACGGAAAACAGACTAAGACACACGCTTGCATGGTTCCCTCTTACCTCAACACATCTCCTTGGCAGAATCCCCTTCCTCCATCTGCCCACTAAATGTCCCCCTTGACTAAAGTTTCTTCACCTCCGATGATACTTGGGGCCAGATAACTAAATTCTGTGCACCATAGGATGCTGAGCAGCAGCCCTGGATGCCAGCCACCTCACCCTTCCAGATGTGGCAGCAAAATATCTCCAGATATGGCCGACGGTCCTGAGTGCAAAACCACCCCCTGGTTGGGAACCGCTGCTCTTATCTTAGTCATGAACTTCTCATTTATCTCTCTCTTTCTCTAAATGTTCTGTGACAGTTAACTTTGATTGTCAACTGGATTGGCTTGAGATAGCTAGGAGATTAGTAAAGCACACATCTGGGTGTTGCCGGGTAGGTGATGGGGCTGGGACCTTGGAGACGCTATCCGGTCCCTGGCCCCTCCATCCCTAGCTCTTCCCCTGCACTCCGCTTCCTGGTTACATGGGGTGACCAGCTGTCCTCCACCAGCCCCTTCCACCATGACGTCTCTGCCTTGGAGCCAGTCCGCCGTGGACTGAACCCTCTGAAATCGTAAGCTGAATTAAACTTCTCCTTCCTCGTTGAGGTTGTGAGCACCAAGTATTTTGTCTCAGTGACGGGAAAGCTGACCGATACAGGTTTTTTCTCCTGCCAAAGCCTCCACCCCCCCATACAAATTTGTCTCAGAACTCCAAATCCATTCATTCATCCAACACCCTGACCGTCCACCGGGAGCCTCTGAAGCATTTTATTCCCAACATGCTCATGACAAAATGTAAGTTCTTTGGTCTTGGACACAGTTCTCATCCAACATTCCCTACGTCTCCATCCCCTCCCCGGGTTAGTATCCTCACCCCCATTCTCTTCCTTTGCTAATTTGGTTGACTTAAACCCCTAGATCTTCTTAGATTTCACACAAGTTCTCCATCTCTATCACCATCCAATAATCCCCGCTATCTCCTCTGTTCAGAAAATCTCTTGAGTCTACCTCAATCTACTTTTTCTGGCCAGTCCACTCTACACATGGGAATTTCAGGGAACTTTCACAATGTATACATGATGATCTACATATGCAGTCTCCAAACTGAAACCCCCTGGTAGGTTTCTTTTATTCTGTCTTTGTTTTTGAGACAAGTTTTTGCTATATAGCCTAGGCTGGCCTCAAACTCATGGTGATACTCCTGCCTCAGCCTCCCAAGTGCTAGGATTTATAGACATAAGCCACCATGCCTGCCATGGATTCCTTTTATTCTTAGGATACAAATAAAACTTAACATGACCACAAGACCACATAGGCCTGTCCTTTACCGACCCCTCTGTTTATATCTGGTGCTGACCTCCCACACCTTTAATCTGTCACATTTTTTTATTCCTCTCACCACAGGGCCTTTGCACAGGCTGACCCTTCTATCCAGGGCTCTTTGCCCTCCTGCAGCAGATCTCAGCTCTTACTTTCTCAGACTTTCCAAGTTAGATCACATTTCCTTATTAGAAGCTGTTACACTGTCACTAGTCTTTTCTTCCAAGCTGTTATCCCAGCTGTGATTTATATTTATTTGTGAACCTGTGATCAATACCTGCCTCCCCATATGCCCTGCGTCTGTCCGGCTCACCGTCTTTTTTTCTCATGATACCACATAAGTATGCATGAGCGCTTGCTGAATAAATCCACAGATGGACAAAGGGCTGCACTGCTGTCAGGATCAGGTCTGAGGGGCTTGGCCGAGCCTACACATCCTCTATGACCTTGGGGGCTGAGCGCCTCAACTCGGTAAAGGTCAGAGCAAAGATGGAAGGTCACAGATGCCAAGTGGAGAATAAAAATTTAGGGGAAGCAAAAAGCCAGAAAGTCAGAAATCTCAGTGGGCACTGGCTTTCCACCACACAGAAGGGGGCTCAAGCCACTGTCTCTTTCTAGAGAGGCCCAGTGAGCCTTCTGATGTGTGTCCCTCCTTGGCTCCACTCCATCTTTTTTTCTGTTTTAAAACAGTCCGGGTTGGCCTCAAACTCAAAATGATCTTCCTGCCTCAGCCTCCCAAGTGTTGGAATGACAGGCATCGGCCACCATGCCCAGCAACTTCCTGCGTCTTTTAGAATGTCTCCTTAGGTCTCCTGGTCCTCTCCAGCCGCCACCTCGTGACTCTGTTCTGATTCTCTTCTCCAGTGTCTTCATGTCTGGTCACCAGCAAGGCCCACAGCTCTATGTCCACGGCAAATGCCCACGTACCCAGGGCTCACCGTTCCGCTGCTTTTTTCCTGGTACTAGTACTTCCATTTCTGGCACTGGGAATTGAACTCAGGGCCTTCGCACTGAGCTACATCCCCAACTCTTTTTATTTTATTTTATTTTATTTATTTATTTTTTGAGACAGGGTTAAGTTGCTAAATGGCCCAGGCTGGGCTTGAACTTGCCATCCTCCTGCCTCAGCCTCCCAAGTGCTGGGATTACAAGCACACACTCCAATCCCTGGTTAACACCGGGTTTTGCTCGCGCTATTACAATCACCGCTTCCCGGCCTTCCTTCTTCACTAACAGCCCTGGAATCCATTCCCCAGCCCAGCAACCAGAGCTTTAAACAGTGTGAATCAGACTGGTGCTCTCTTCCCACTGCAAATCATGCAGCGCCTTCCCACTGCATTCAGAATAAAGCCCAACACTCCCCGGAGCTTGTGAGGCCCTGAACTACCATCCCCTGCTGACGCACACAACCTCTTGCCCTCCCCTTCTATGGCTGTTTTTCTAGAATACTCCACGCTCATTTCCACCCCAGGGCCTTCAGAGTGAGGGACAGGAGGGACACACCAAGAGCTGCAGCTGGACTGGCCTCCAGCGAGGCTTTTCCAGCCCCTAGAGTCCACACTAGCCTCCTGCTAGGGTCTGGATCTGGAACAGCCCTCCAAGGTCACGTGTTCAAAGCGGCTGGGAGGGGTGGAACCTTTAGGAGGCGGGGCCTCGTGGGAGATTTGCGGTCGTGGGGGCGTGGCCTCAAGAGTGCCGGTGCAGCCCCGCCCCTTCCGCTGTCTTTCCAGTCCGGCTTTGAGGAGGGCCGCTGCGCTCCACGATGTGGCTCCCACCAAGAGGTGCAAAACAGGGGGCCACACAGCCATGCGCTGAGATTTAACGGGGCCACACAGCCATGCGCTGAGATTTACAACTGTGAGTCAAAATAACCCTTTTTCCTCTGTAAGCTGATTTACCTCAGGCCTGTGTTACAGTAATGGAAAAATAACTCACACATCCCCCCTTCGCCCCCATCCCTGTCCAGGTCCAAAAGATCATTTCCCGCTTGTTTTTGGTTGGTCTCTTCCCCCGCAAACGTCAGCTCCACGTCAGCAGGTGTCTTGTCTGTCTTACCCACTTGGCACAAAGGAGAGTGCATAAGCATTTATTAGCCAAGACGCATGGGTGACATCCCAGCACTCTGGGAGGCTGAGGCAGGAGGACTGCAAGTTTGAACGCAGCCTGGGCAACTTAGCAAGACACTGTCTCAAAATAAAAAGTAAAAAGAACTGGAGGTGCATCTCAGTACAAAGGACCCGGAGTCAAACTCCGCAGTCAAAGGACGGGGCAGGGAGAGCCAGGAGGTGAAAGAGCGAACCGAGGACGGGAAGGAGGCGGACGGTTTTAAAGTGACGGGGCAGGCGAGGATTGAGGCGTGGAGGCTGGAGGCTGGAGGCCAGGGTGGTGGCGGCAGGGACTGGGGGACGGGAAAAGAGACCGGAGACCCAGGGGTAAGCGCCACGCTCTCTCCGGGTCACAAGCTGTGTGCTCATGACTGACAGTAACGATGATTCTCCTCCGTGCTGACAATGGTCTCTCTCGGGCACCTGGCCCTTCCTGGTGCCAGGCACCATTCTGGGCTTCGGCGCCCACAATTATCCCGCAGGGCAGAGGGTGTCAGATGGAGGCAGCCTCAGCCAAGGGAGCCGGGTGCGCCAGGCGGGCCGGAGCTGCTCACACCACACGGCCCTGCATTGCCCTCCTTGTGCTGTGAAGAAGTCCGGGGGCGCTCCCAGGGCCCCTTCGTTGGCTGTGGACCTCGCTCGGCCACTTCAGAGAACGTCTAGAGATCTGGTCGCTCGTGTGCCCACACAGCAGCCCATATAGATCAGGGTGCTCCGGGTCTGTCCCTATGCACGAAACCCGACAGCACCTGAGTATTCATGTGCAGGGTGCACCGGGGTATCTGTCTGAGCACATCCAAAATGAGCCGTGTGTGTGTGTGCACATGAGTGTCACGGCCAGGCAAGTGTCTGTGTGCCCTGGTGACCCCACAAGGACACGTGTGCCTTTCTCCACATGCGGTTGTCCAAGCCCATGAACATCCCTTTGCTTTGGCATTCTGAGACAGGGTCTCCCTATGAATTCCAGGCTGGCCTTGACCCTACGGTGATCCCCTGCCTCAGCCTCCTGAGTGCTGGGATGACAGGTGTGCACCACCATGCCTGGCGCAGGCATTCCTTTTATTTATTTAGGTAGTACTGGGGATGGAACCCGGGGCCACGTACAGGCTAGGCAAGAGCTACACCACAGAGCTACATCCTCACCCACCCCTTTTTTATTTTGGGACAAAGTCTTGCTAGCTTGCCCAGACTGGCCTCAAACGTGTGATCCTCCTGCCTCAGCCTCCTGAGAAACTGGAATTATAGCTGAGATATGATCACAGGTATTCTATCTCGTGTACAAAGTCTTCCTGACTTCTAATGGGGCTACATCCTGATAAAACTATCAGAAGCCAAGAAAGCACTTAAGCCACATAACCTACAGAAAGTCATCGCTCAAAAACAGAGACCCTGTAGAGTGCTGGTCCTTTGCATTTGTGGTTACAAGTGCCACACACATGCTACATACCTGTCTGTTCAAGAACACCCATGCCGGTCCATGTATAGTCCTTGCTGTCCACTTGTGTTCACATTGCTACATACGTCTCGGCAGGAGCTGACATCTGTATTCGTTCTCGCAACCGCCCTCTTAGGTCTCCCCGGCCAACTCATTAGCATTGCAGCCAGCCCTGAACCATTCCTGCAGAATTTATGCTTTGCTAATCAGCCTGATGTCGTGCTGAGGTCACATGGCACTTCCACAGGCTCATGGAGCCAGCCCTGACCAGCAGGGTTAGGGAATCCTGGACTCCTGCAGTAGCTGGAGAACGCACGCACGAGAACGAACAGATAATTCCTCTTTCTTCTTACTGCACAAGTGTCCCATCCCGTGCTTCTCTACAGAATCTAAGTCCCACTTCAAGACTCGTGACACCACCCTGGGCTCAGCACTAAGGGCTACATCCGTAGACGAGACTTGCCATTACACTGAAGGCCACATCACCCTGGCGGACATACCCTGAGGGCTGCATCGGTGGGCTTGTCGTTACAAAGAGGTTTCACTGCCTCTGTGCACAGCGCCAAGGACTGCATGCTCAGGCCCGACTTTATGTGGAGACTGACTCCCCGCTTCAGCCATACGCCCGCCTGGGGCTGAGCCCTCTGCTGAGGGCTTCCTAACTAGAAAGTAAAACAGAGAAGCAAGATCTGCCTTTTACCCTGGTAACTCTGTGCTGGGTGCACACGGGCAGGCAGAGGTGAGGCTGAGCAGTGACTCCGGGAGTCTGGTAGGGGCACAGCCGTGGGGAGCCTGGGGCCTGGGAGAGCGCGGGAAACACAGACGAGCTCAGGGCCCCAAGGGCTGGAAGTGACTCAGCACCCCCCCCCCCATCCACCAGAGCTGAAGGAGATTCAGAGAGTAGAGCTGGGAACCCTTCCCGGGACCTCCAGAAGCTTTATTGTTATATTTGTGGCTTTATTGGATGGGTCTTTTTTTTTTTTTTTAAATCTTTTTGAGACAGGGTCTCGCTGTGCAGTTCAGGCTGGCCTTGAGCTCACTTTGTAGCCCAGGCTGGCCTCGAACTTGCAACGATCCTCCTGCCTCAGCCTCCCGAGTGCTGGGATTACAGGTAGGCGCCACCACTCCTGGCTCTTCAGGAACCTTTAGATCGGATCGTGTCCCTGCTGTCCCACCCTGCCATGCCCTGAAGGACAGTTGTCCCCACCTGCAGGCACAGGCCTCTGCAGCATGGCACAGCACCCCCCCACGCCAGGCCTTGGCTCACACAGCATCGCTGGAGGGCCCACTGTGCCTGAACACACCCACACCGCACCACGCCCAGACGCCCTCCACGAGAGCCGCCCTGACACACTTCAAGGAGCCCAGAGGCTCACACACACCCCGGGGCATCAGATGCCCCTCACACAAACGAGCATGCTCGCCACGAGCTGCCACACCCCATCGCCCCGGGGCAGACATGCAGGTGGCGGGTGGCGGGGCATGCTTTGGGCTCAGGCAGGTCCCCAGCTCCCTTCTGCATCCCCACACCTGCCCGCGGCCTCGCCTCGGGATGGAGAGAGGATGGATGGATGGATGGGACTCGGGGAGCAGGCAGTTATAAATTAAACAGCCAGGCCGGCTGCCCGCCCTCCCTCACTGGCCGCCTCTCTCCCAGGAGGCTGTGGGCGCCAGGGGCGGGGGAGAGGGCAGGGAAGTGGCTCGCTTAATTAATTAGTCCTAATTGAGATATCTTTGCAAATACCCCAGTATTGAAAGACACAATTCCGCCCCGTTTCCTGGGAATTTGTCGCCTCTGTCTGCCTCCAGCCCTTGAGGATTGCAGAAGTGACTAGAAGAGCAAGAGCCCTTGACGAGGCCTGGCTGTGGGCACCGTGGCGGCTCTGAGGAGGACGGCCAGGACGTGCGGGAAGGCTACGAGACACCTCGAGACCAGCACGGCGAGATGGCGGAGGCCAAGAGCTGGCTCTGGGATCCAGCAAGAAACACAGGCGGTCAGGGAAACTTTCACCAGACGCAGGCACAGATGGACCCGTGGCTGGGCAGACCAACCTCCCTCTGCCTTTTCCCGCCTGGCTGGCCTCCTTGTCCCCTGGGCCGCCACCCGCCACCCACGGCAGCAGCAGCAGCAGCGACAATCGCGCCTGATTCCCCCACGCCTGGTGCCCTCCCTTCCAGCGCCCTCCCAGCAAGGCCGCAATCATCTCCCTTGTTCAAAATGAGCTCCTGCAGCTGCGGCCAGACAGCTGCACCATCTCAGAGTGGCGCCGGGGCCTGGTGGCTGGGTCCTAGAGGGACGCCCTCCCTCCAGTGGCGGGGGCAGGGGGGACCCAGGGGCAGGGGTCGCAGGGAGCTGGGATGCCCACCTCCAGCTCCTGCTTCCAGTGCCCTTTGGGACCCAGACCTCGGATGTGCTCTGGGGCAAATCTCAGACAGTAATGACAGACAGAGAGAGAGATACTCAGCGACATGATGATAGCGAGACAGATCAAAAGGACGCAGGGATGAAGACAGAGACACCCCCCCCCCGAATAAAAGAGACTGAGAGACACAGAAAGAGGAAGATGACGTCAATACACAGACAGATAATTACCAACTGTCACTCAACAAACGTTTATGGCGTGTCTACTATGTAGTATGGATATACCGTTAAGACACACAGCCGGGGATGTAGCTCAGTGGTACAGTGCCTGCCTGGCAAGCACAAGGTCCTGAGTTCGATTCCTGATACAAAAAAAAAAGGACACACAGAAAAATAAAGACAGTTCATGTTCCAGATGGGGTGATGCCTGTATTCTCAACTTCTTAGGAGGCTGAGGCGGAAAGATCACCAAGTTGAAGCCCAGCCTGGGCAACTTGGCAAGACTTTCAAGGTTGAATCCTCAGTACTGGGGAAGAGGTTTCAAACTCACAATCTGGGCGGATTTTCTAACGATTGAATCACTTGGAAAATGGAACAGGCAGCCTCACCTTCCTTTCCTGCTCCAAGCCTCCCATCTGACAGTCAAGATGAGATCCAAGTAGCTCAGAATGAATCCATGCCCTTGGACGTGATGACCCCTAGGGATAACTTCCACCCCTCCCAGAAGACCTCAACTACTTTCGGTTTTGGCTGTGCCCACCAGGATGCTCCCCATCCTCCCCGATAAGCCTCCGTCCTCATTGTCCATCTCTCTGGAGGTTCTGGCCTCTCCTTT
>NW_004955495.1:1308688-1314716 GCF_000276665.1 Chinchilla lanigera
GTGATCCTCCTGCCTCAGCCTCCTGAGTGCTGTGATTACAGGCGTGCACCACCACATCTGGTTCTTTTACCTCTCCTTTCACTTGGCCAATTCCTTCTCAGTTTTAAGACTTAAGTTTAGGGGCTGGGGTGTGCATGTGTGAGGCCCTGGATTCCATTACAGCAGGGGTTGGGGTGGGGGGACTCAGTTTAGGAATTGCCACCTCCAAGAAGCCACATCACACTAGGGCTGGTTTTGGTGCCTCACTGCAGCCCCCACAACATCCCATAAATATCCCCGGCATCACACACACCGGGCCATGTCACAAGTACCGTGGGTGAGACTGATCTAACAGAAACTAAGGGTCCTGGGGACCTCATCTACCCCTCCCTCCACCCACCCCTTCCTCCATCCCTCCCTCCATCCATCCATCCACGCATCCATCCATCCATCCACCCATCCATCCTTCTCTCTCTCCCTCTCTTTCACTTTTGCAGTGCTAGGGATGGAATCAGGGCCTCCCATGTGCTAGGCGAATGCTCATCCACTCTTGTCTTTCTGTCCTTTCTTCTTTTCCTTTTGAGACAGGGTCTCACAGTGTAGCCCAGGCTGACCTCGAACTCACTGTCAGTGTAGGTTCATCTGTGGAATTGTTACTCCCTGCCCCTGTCCTAGAAGGTCAGTTCCCCAGGTTGAGATTTCTGCCTGTTTTGCTCACCATTACATGCCGGGCACACAGGAAGGGTTCAGTAAGTGTTTGTTCAGTGAATGAACGGAGATGCCCCCTTGAGGACCTGCTGTTTAGGAGGAGGCACTGAAGGATCAGAGCGCACCTCTCCTGTCCTCCCTGGCATGGTGAAACCCTCTTTGCAGTTCGGCCTGGCTGTGTGACTTGCTTCAGCTGAGAGGAATCTAAGTCACCTGCGCAGAGCTCTAGGGACTTGGGGGGGGGGTTTGCTGTGACCTTCCAGTTCATTTTCTGCCTCAGTGATCTTGTCACAAGAAAGCCTCCGTCATCGTGGGTCCCTACTGGGGCACCATGGACAGCGCTCACCCCCCCAACCCTCAGCCAAAGATGGGCGCAGTGTGGAAGCCAGAAATAAGCCAGGTGAGGGGCACATGCATGTAATTCCAGCACTCTGGGAGGCTGTGGCAGGAGGGTTGCTCATTAAAGCCCTGCCTGGGTGATTTAGTGACATAGCAAGACCCTGTCTCAAAATTTAAGAGAGAGAGAGGAAGAGGAAGAGGAAAAACAAAGCAGCCTGGGGAGAGGTTAAGCCACTGAGAGCTCAGGTTATTACCACAGCATTAGCCCCTCTGTCTGTGTTTCTCTCCCCTCTTTCTCTCAAGACAGGGTTGCTGCATAGCTCAGACTGGCCTCAAACTCACGATCCTCCTGCCTCAGCCTCCCAAGTGATGGCAGGCTCACAACTCAGCCTCTCTTGACTGGTTTGAAACTGCTCCCCACCAACACCGTCCTGGAAACACACAGGTCCTGAGTCTCGGTTCTTCTCAGGGAAGTCGGCAAACAGCTTCTTGCTGACAGCTGCTCAGACCCTCCTCGTCCCCCCAAACAGGACCCCAACCCCCTGCACCCAGCCCAAAGATGCAGGTTGCTCACTGTATCCCTGTCAGGGGGCAGCACCGGCCGCCCGCCCGCGGTGCTTAGTCTGGGCCGAGATTTATGGCCCCCAGGTGCGGATGCTTTATGGCTGGGAGCTGGCCAGAGGTGGCAGCAGCGGCAACTTCCTCCCTCCCCCTTCCCCAAGATGCTGAGCTGCTCCTGGGACTAACGGGACACAGAGAGAGGCCCACCTGAGGGTCTGCGCTCACCCCTGAAGCCACCCATGTCCTTCATCTTGCCATCAGGGCTCCGGGAGCTCCCGCTGCTCAGGTTTTCCTACCTCTCCTTACTGAGCACTTACTATGTGCCTGGTCACTTCCACTCTGCCCTGCAATCCCTGAGACGTGGAATTGATTTAGACACTAACAAACATTGAGACCACACCTACTGTGTGCTTGGCTGCGGTGGTGAATGACACGGCCTCTCCTTGCTGAACACCTACTAAGCCATTTGTTTCCATCTGGCGGTGGAACCTGGGAATTCTTATGAGAGTGTGACTGTTGTATTTATCCTAAGTCTACCATGAACCTGGCATGATGGTGCACACCTGTAATCCCAGTGCTCGGGAGGCTGAGGCAGGAGGATTGCAAATTTGATAGATAGATACATAGACAGACAGACAGATAGACAGGAAGATGAGGGCCATGGATATGGCTTAGTAGGAAAGTCCTGGGTTGCATCGCTAGTACCACCAAAAAAAGTCTATTCTGTTTCAGGCCTTAGGGTTCGGTGGTAGTAAGCAAATCTCAGACTTCTTCGTGGATCTTAAGCAAATCTCAGACCTCTTCATGGATCTTTTAGTCTAATGCAGACTGAATTCTCCTTGACTAATAAGAAAACCAGTTTAGAGAGGTTAAATAATTTCCTGTAAGGTCACACAGCAGGTAAACTACAGGATCAAAATTCAAATTCAGGTATATTTCACTCTAAATCTTAGCCCTACTTGAGCATCTCTTATGAAATGCAGTGAGCCCGGGGTTTTCAAGTACACAGGTGCTTGAAAGAGGCCATTGGTAGTTCTGCTGAATAAATAAGATGGATGTAGCCAGGCGTGGTGGCGCACGCCTGTAATCCCAGCCCTCAGGAGGCTGAGGCAGGAGGATCGTTGTGTGTTCGAGACCAGCCTGGGCTACAAAGTGAGTTCAAGGCCAGCCTGAACTGCATAGTGAGACCCTGTCTCAAAAAGACCAAAAAAAAAAAAAAGATGAAGGTAAGGATGGCTGACTCAGTGGGTGGATGAGTGAGGGTATGGATGAGTGGCAGGATGGATGCATAGATTGTAATGAGATGGTAGATGATAAAGAATGGATGGGTAGAGGGACTGGTGAATGTATGAGCAGAGAGATGGATGGATGGATGGAACCATGAAAGGATAAGTGATGGATGATGAGTGGGGAGATGGATGGATGAGAAGGTAGATGAGTTAGAGGAAAGGTAACAGGATGGGCATCAAGGTAGACGCCTTAAAGAACAGGTGCAAGGACAGATGCACAGACGATATAAAGAATGTATAGACGCATGGACGGGTAGACGAGATGGACGGAGACAGCAACAGTTGGTGAGATAGATGGCAGAATGAATAAAGATGGATGGAGAGACAGTGAGAGTGACGGGTGGATGGAGGGATAGATGGTGAGATGAATGATGGATGGATGGTAAGATGATAGATGGTGAGGTGGATGGACGGAGCCATGGATGGATGGATAGGTGGGAAGATGGATGGGGAGACAGATGATGAGATGGATCAAGGGAAGGAGCAATAGATGATGAGACAGATGGAAAGATGAACAAAGACAGATGGATAGTGAGTGCAACGGATGGATGGAGAGATAGTGAGATGGATGCATGGGGGGATGGATGCATAGATGGATGGAGACATAGTGAGATGGATGGAGAGATGGATGTAATCATGGATGGGTGGAGAGACAGTAAGATGGATGGAGGTGGATGGATGGATGGATGGATGGATAGATGGATGGATGGATGGATGGATGCAGACATAGTGAGACAGATGGAAGGATGAGTAAGGATGGGTGGATAGTGGGATATGTGGATAGTGAGATGGATGGATGGATGGATGGATGGATGGATGGATGGATGGTTGGATGGATAGTGGGATGCGTGGATAGTGAGATGGATGGATGTATGGATGGAGAGATAGTGAGACAGACGGAAGGATGAGTAAGGATGGATGGATGGAAGAATGAACAGATGGAGACAGAGGGAAACAGAATGGATAGATGGGGACCTGGACAACGGGTCTCTGTTACCCACAACAGTTCTGCCAGGTAGGAATTACTTCCATTTTAAAGATGAGGAAACTACCGGGTGTGGTGGCCCATGCCTGCGATCCCAGGACTAGGGAAGCTGAGGCAGGAGGATCACTGTGAGTTTGAGAATAGCCTAGGCAACACAGTGGGTTCAAGGGCAGGCTGAACTATACAGTGAGTCTCTCCCTCAAAGACAAATAAAGGGGCACAGCACCTGCCTAGCAGGCACGAGGTCCTCAGTTCAATTCCCAGTTCAAAAAAAAAAAAAAGATGAGGCAACTGTAGGTCAGAGTACTGCCGTCACTCACCCAGAGTCACACAGCAAACTGAGGGCAAATCTAGACTCTAACACAGATCTATCAGACTCCGGAGACCCTTTCCTGAGCACCTCATGCCACGTCTCCTAGGCCGTCACCGAGTCCTCTAGCACCTCACACTCACACCCCCCTGCACATAACACAAGCGCATCACACAGACACACTCATCGGGGGAGGGGAATTCGGCTTCTGATTTCAGCAACACCATCTCTCTGCCCCCTCACAGGACAACAGTAACGGAATATGCACACACATATACAAACACACTCGCACACACAGGACCAGCGAACACACACAGGCCCACAGCCAAGGACGTGCCACGAGGCTCCCACTCAGCTCCATCCACGCCCGAACACGCTCACGCGGGGACACACCCACACCGGTTCTGCCTGTGCCCTCACACGCACAGCTGGACCTTCACACAGGCAATGCACACAGAACTCGCCGCAGCTCCGGCCCCCAGTACACACACCGAGATACACGCGAAGACACACACACACCAGAACGTACCCAAACAGCGCCGCTCCGTGTGACACACACGGAAAGACGTTGTTTCACACGCTGGCTGCAAGTCCGAGAATTTGGCCAGAAAGCTCACACTTGTGTCAAGCTCGGCGCCACCGCCCCCAGGGGCCGGGCTCAGCCAGGCACAGCGGGTGGCACGCTGTCCCCCGCTCCTCCTACCTCTCCCCACACTCGCCTGCGAGCGACCCTTGGGCCCAAAGTCTCTTTTCCCCAGTGAGGGGAGAGACAGAAGGGGAGTGATGGCTACTGGGACTAAGCGGGGCGGGGGGGGGTGCTGGAGAAGTTGGGGGGACACAAAGGGAAGGGAGGATGTCTGTCGCGCCCCAGCCCCTGCACTGGAAGAGGAGAGGGCGCTCCCAGAAAGGCGAAAGGCAGGCGAGGAGAGCTGGGGGAAGTGCAAAGGGGAGGAAGCCCCAAGACGACAGCACCGCCACGACGGCCCCAATGGGAGACCCCTCTTCTGCCTGGGGGGGGGGGCTCGGAGCCAGGGAAACGGGAGAAGGGCGGGGGGGGGACGGGAGCGGGCAATCGGGGCCAGGGGGAGCCCCATCTGGTCCCCCCGGTGGGCGACTTCTGGGGATAAATACTGGGCACACGGTCAGACCGCTGCGGGGGGAGGCAAAAAGAGATACAAAGTCAGGAGCAGCGAGACAGAGACAGGGAGAGAGGAAATAGAGAGCGATCGAGAGAGACGGAACTACCCAGAGCCCCCTGAGGCCCAGGCGGAGACCTTGGGGGGCCCCGCCACGCGCGCCCGGAGGCCGCCCCCCGCCCCCCCTCCGCCCCACTCTGCTGGGACTCGGCTCAGTTCCGCAGCCCTGGCCGCCCCCGCCCGGGGCTGGAACGGACTCGGCCCGCGGCTGGCACCGGGGCGCTGTTCCCTGCCGATCCCGATCCTGATCGATGACAGTCACCCAGGCAACGCGCTGACGGCCGGGGGTCCCGGGGCTCCCTCCGCGCCGCGTTCCCCCAAGACCTCCTGCCCGGATCGCCGGGCACTTTGAAGGGTACCAAGGGGAGGGGCCCCCGGGCCCCGCCGGCGACACGGGTGGCACCACGCCCCCCGGGAGCGCCCCCCTTTCCTGCGCGGCGGCCACTCACGATTTTCTCCGAGGAGCCCGCGCGGGACACCGTGCCGTTGAGCCCCACGAGCGAGGGCAGCGTCTGCGACATCCAGTTGGTGACCATGGCCATGGTGCTCAGCACAGCCCCGATCTTCAGCAGCGGCACCGACATCGCGCCCCCGCCTCATGCCCCGCCGCGCGGCCCCGGTCCTGCCCGCCGCCAGGCAGGCGCTCCGTCCGTCGGCCCTC
>NW_004955495.1:1315668-1328877 GCF_000276665.1 Chinchilla lanigera
GCTGGGGGTCCTGCACCGTCCGCTCTCCCCGGCGGGCCCACCCTGAGACACAGGCTCTGCCCCTCTGGGCCCTCTGGCAATGACCTCTCCCTGCCTCGGTCTCCTCATCTGCAAAGTGGCTGCGTCTCAGCCCTGGTGGACCTCATATGCATAAAAGGTTTGGGGAGCACCGTATAGGGGTGCATGTGTGTAATTCTAGCTACTCAGGAGACTGAGGCAGGAGGATGGCAAGTTTTGAAGCCAGTATGGGCAGCTGAGTGAGACACTGTCTCAAAAAAATAAAAATAGCTGGGGATGTAGCTCAGCGCACGGCATCTGCCTGGCAAGCACCAAGTCCTGAGTTCAGTTACTAGTACCAAAATAAATAAATACATAGGGCCAGGAGGTAACACAGTGCCAGAGCATTTGTCTAGCAAGGCCAGGGCCTGTCTTCCAGCCTCAGCACTTGGCACTGTGGGGGCCAGAATAGAGGCCCACTGGGGCGGGAGGACAGAGACCCAGAATCAAGTGATTTATTGAACATCTACTACATCCCAGACCCTGTCAAATTAGAATGGCTGGCTGTGGGAAACTGAACATTCTATGGGGTGAGACAGACCAGAGATAGAGAAAGGACCAGAAATACAAATAAGATATCAAGAGGAAAGGGGATCAGGACTCTGGGGGAGGGTAAGTCTAAACAGGGGATTAGACTGATTGGGGAAGGTAACAGTTAAGCACAGATCTGAAGACCAGGAGGGAGGGAATCTTTGGGATCTCTTGCAGAAGAGTTCCTAGCAACAGCATCAGCAAGTGCAAAGGCCCTGAGGCAGCTCAGGGAACAAAGCCAGCATGGCTGGAACAAAATGAGCCAGAGGGAAAGAGGAGGAGGAGAGTGCCTGTGAGCACTTTGCAGTGTCTGCGACCTGATACATGTTTCATAAAAAGGAGCTGCCATTGTTATTATTTGCAACTGATAAATGACCCCTCCAAAGAAAAAACATGAATCCTGGCCTACTGCTGCGAAAACTTCCGTTTATGAGCTTTCGAGTGCAGGCCGCAATGTCCCAAGTCACGTGTTCCCTTAAAGGTAAGGAGACCCGGCTCAGAGAGGAGGGGCCAGCCCACAGCAGCCCCGCAGGAACATGGGGGCCCGGGACTAGAAGACAGGCCTGTCTGATTTCAGACCCCAAGGCTGCTTGGTGCCAGGCCCTCTGACTCAGACAATCTGGGGCTCAGCAGTCCTCTGCCTCCAAGGAAAGTCTACACTCTCTCGAGTGCACTTCCGAGTCCCCTCCGTCCTCCGAAACGTCTCTCGCCGACGGCATCTGTATCCTGCCAGTCCCCATCGATCCTTCCCTTTTTGAAAGTGACTCTCAGTCATTTTCTACTTCTGGGCCGGGGATATAGCTCAGCAGCATAAGCGCCTGCCTGGCAAATGCAAGGTCCTGAGTTCGATTCCCGGCACAAAAAAAAAAATGAATCCCATTTCCTACTTCTGCCTCCACCCCCAGCTCGCAGTAGCCTCTCTAAATGTCTGTATCTCCCTGCAAGGTGTTGTCCTGTGCCTGTCCCTTTTCATTCTGCACTCTATACCCAGTACCATCACACGCACGCCTAGTTTTGGTTCCTGCCTCAGGACCTTTGCACTTGCTTTCTTCTACCCAGGACAATTTCACCGCTGATGGCCACATGCTTTGTTCTTTGACTTTATGTCTCTGCTCTATGTCTTTGTGTGGGTCAGCGTTGTGCCCTGCCCTTGTCCAGAAAACTGCATTTCCCAGGGAGCTGTGTGTACTGGCATCCTGCCAGGCTGTCCAATGGGAGGGGCTGGAGGGAGCCTGGAGACTGGGGAGGAAGGGAAAAGCCAGAGTAGCTCTGCACTCCGCTGCGGCGGGGAGAGTTTCTGACTGTGTCCCGCACGTCTTATTGGGTTGCCCCTTTGCTCTACCCCTTCATCTGCTGTGGCTGATTGCCAGGTTCCCTGACCATCCTATTTAGCTTCTCAACTCTTCCATCCCCTACTTAACCAATCCCCTGTATTAAATTCTCTTTTGCTGAAATACCTGGTTCATCTCCCTATGTTTCCCAGGCAGGACTTGAACCTGGATCCTCCTGCTTCAGCCTCTCAGTACTGGGGAAAAAAAAAAAGTGGTCCGTCTCCCTGACTAGACTTTGAGTGAAACGGCCATCCTTTTATTCTTCCTTTGTCAGTTCTAGGGACCAAATGCAGGGTCCCGTATATGCTAAGCATGTGCTGTACCACTGAGCTACACCCTAGGCCCAACAAACTGGTTTTAGCTGGGTGTGGTGGCATGCACCTGTAATCACAGTGCTCTGGAAGGCTGAGGCAGGAGGTCACAAGTTTGAGCCCAGCTTGGGAAACTAGTGAGAGCCTATCTCAGAATAAAAACACACCACACCCACTAGCATGGGATTGATATAAAAGATAGTAGCAAGTACTGGTGAGGGTGCAGAGAAACGAGCCCATATATACTGCTAGCTATACTAATATTGGTTTTTTTTGTTTTTTGTTTTTTTGCAACAGGATCTCACTGTGTAGTTCAGGCTGGTCTTAAACTCACTGTGTAGCCCAGGCTGGCCTTGAACTCAAACCAATCCTCCTGCCTCAGCCTCTTGAGTGCTGGGATTACAGGCATGCACCACTATGCCTGGCAAGAATATTATTAATAACTAGGAACAGTAAATTTTGCAACAACTTTGAGAAACAACTTAGTAATTTTTATTTTTTATTTATTTATTTATTTTTTGAGATAGGGTCTTGATATGCAGTTCAGGCTGACCCTGAGCTCATTTGTAGCCCAGGCTGGTCTCAAACTTGTAACGATCCTCTTGCCTTAGCCTCCCGAGTGCTGGGATTACAGAGGCACGCCACTATGCCCAGTTTACAATTTAGTAACTCTTACGAAGTTAAAGAGAAATTTGCCATAAGATCCAACAATTCCAGCCAGAGGCTGAGGCAGGAGGATCACCATGAGTTTGAGGCCTCCTTGGGCTATGTAGTGGCCAGCCCAAAATACATAGTAAGACCCTGTCTCAAAACAAAAACAAAAAAAACAAGGGCTGGGGGATACAGCTCAGTGACACAGCACCTGCCTGCCAAGCGCAAGGTTGTAAGTTTGAGTCCCGGTACAAAAAAAAAAAAAGACAAAACCCCTACAATTCCATCTACCAAAGAGAAACAAAAGCATTTGTCCAAGGAAAGATATGTACATGAATATTCACAGGGGCATTTTTCATAATGGATGAAACCAAATGCAAATCACCAGCTGGGTGGATGAACCAACTATGTTCCATCAATACAATGGAATGCTTTCAGCCATAAAAAGGACAGAACTATTGATATATGCTACGGCGTGGATGAACCTCAAAAATATTTTGCTAAGTAAAAGAAGCCAGACAGAAAAGGTCGCGTATTTTATGATTGCATTTATACAAAATGCCCAGAAAAGGGAAATCAATAGACACAGAAAATAGATTAGTGATTGTCTGGAACTGGGACTGGCAGCGGGGACAGAATGTAAATAAGGGAACCTAGGAGAGGACGTCCTAAAGCTGGGTTGGGGTGCAGCTTGTGTAACTGCAAAATGTGAAAAATCATTGAATCACACAATTACACAAGTGGATTTTATAGCATTTAAACCTTACCTCCATGAAGTGTTTCATTTTGCTCTGCTTTGCTTTGCTTTGCTTTGTTTTGTTTGAGACAGGTTCTCATTATGTAGTTCAGGCTGGCCTTGAACTCACTATGTAGCCCAGGCTGGCTTGGAACTCTCGGCGATCCTCCTGCCTCAGCCTCCTGAATGCTAGGATTACAGGCATGCACCACAACCCAGCTTTGTGAACCTATTAAAGAAGAAGGAACATCCTTACACTTTGCCTGTCAGCTCCTCTTTGAAAATAAGTGCCTCCTTCAACACTAAAGGGTGCCTGCTTCTGCCAAGTCCTGGCTGTGAGACACCCATAGTCAGAAACTAGATTATCTCCTTTAACTCTTCCTCCTCCCTCCCGACTCCTTGATCCAAACTGGCACGGAAGCCAGCTGATCCCGATGCAGAAATAGCTCCACAAAGTGTCCCCTCCTCTGTCACTGTCACTCCAAGCATCATGCTGTGAACCACTGAAAAAAATGGGTTTTTTTCACTCACTGAAAATTCCCAGGGGGGTAAATTCATAACTGTCAGAATAATATCAATAATTGCTAAGGTGTATTAAGTATTTATCATGTGCCAGGCACAATCTGCAGCAAGACACATAGCAACTCGTTTAACCCTCAGAATACCACCGGACAGTGAGGAGGATTATAATTCCCATTTTTTAAACGAGGAAACTCAGGCAAGAGATGCTAAGAAACTTCTCCACATGGGCTGGGGATTTAGCTCAGCAGCAAAGCGCCTGCCTGGAAAGCGCAAGGTCGTGAGTTCGGCTCCCGGTACCGGAGAAAAACAAAAACAAAAACAAAAAAAAAAGAAACTTCTCCACAGGCAGCCAGGATTCAATACCAGAGTCTCCAGAAGGCTGAGTCATTTGGACCAGTTCACAGTGGGAGAATGATCCCTGCCTCACGCCATATAGAGAGATTAATTCTGGATGGATTGCGCATCTAAATGTGAAAGATCAACAGTAAAACTTTGAGAAGAAAACACAGAAGATTGTCATTACTGTAGGATAGGCAGAGATTTCTAAAACAGGGCCCTAACAACCACTAACTATGAAAGGAAGAATTATGATTTGAACTGTGTCAAAATTAAGAAATTTTACTGGGTGCAGTGGTGCACACCTGTAATCCTAGCTAGTTGGGAGCTGGGGCAGGAGGATCCCAAGCTCCAGCCCAGCCTTAATGACTTCCTGAGACCCTTTCTCGAAATGAAAGAATAAAAAAGGGCTGGGGGTGTAGCTCAGGGCAAAGATCCTGGGTTGAATTCATAGTACCAAAAAAAAAAAAAAAAAAGAAAAGAAAATGGAGACCGGATAACAGAGAAGAGAGCTTGAAACAGACATTTAACAAAAGGGGCTCTCCAGGTGGTCAGTGAAGTGTTTAAAAAGACGTAACATTAATTATAATCATCAGAAAACAGAAAATAAAGGCACAGTGTAGTCGGCAGTGGTGGTGCACATCCATGATCCTGGTACCTTGGAGGCTGAGGCAGGAGGATCAGCATGAGTTTGAGGCAAGCCTGGGTTACATAGTGAGTTTAATTGGCCAAACTACATAGCGAGACCCTCTCTCAAAGAAAACAAAATATAATTTTTTTTAAAAAGATATAAAAAATAGGAAGGTGGGTGCCAGGGGCTGGAGGGAGGGGGAATGGGAAGTTTTGCATAGGAAGAGTTCCAGGGATAGGCTCCACAATAGTTTGAGTTTTCCTAACATTACTGAACTGTATACTCATGTGTATGTGTGGTACTACCAGGGCCTTTGCACTGAGCTACCATCCCAGCCCTTTTTCTATTTTGAGACAGGGTCTCACTAAGTCACTAAATTTCCCAGGCTGGGCTTGAACTCATGGTCCTCCTGTCTCAGCTTCCCAGAGTGCTGGAATTACAGGCATGCACAGCCACACCTGGCCTGAACTGAACACTTAAAAACAGTTAAAATGGTACATTTGATACTACCTGGTTACCTCTGATTTTTATTTATTTATTTATTTATTTATTTGTCTTTTTGAGAACCGCTATGCAGTTCAGGCTGTCCTCAAACTCTCAGCAATCCTCCTGCCTCAGCCTTCCGAGTGCTGGCATTACAGACGTGCGCTACCATGCCCAGCAAAAAAATTGTTTTTTAAACAGCAAAAGGAATTGAACCCGAGGTCTTGTACTTGCCAGGCAAACACTCTACCACTGAGCTACATCTTCTGCCTTTTCAATTTTACTTTGAGACAAGGTCTCATTAAATTCCCCACGCTGGACTTAAACTCATGATCCTCCTGCCTCAGCCTCCCAAGTAGCTATGATTACAGGTGCGACCCACGGTGCGTGGCTAAAATTTTTAAAAACTTTTCCTTTAAACACACACAGACAAATACACAAACGTTTCTATAACTCTTTACAGGCAACTCAGTAAATTCTAAAGCCCTTAACCCAGCATTCAGGGCCCTGCAGTCAGATAACAACCCCTCCCCTTCCAAGCTCACCTCCTCCAAGGGCACCCTGGACTGCACCCTCCGTCTGTTCCCAGAATCCACCGCAAGCTTCCGGCCAGTCGTAAGCCTGGCCGCCGGCTTTCGCTTCGACTGCCGGTGCTCCGTGCCTCCCTCGTGCATCCTTCAGGGCCAATTGAGAAGCTGCCTCCCCGGAAGCCTGCTTGACTCCTGACATTTTGCAAATTAAACCACTTGTCTGTTGCATCTGTCTCTGGACTTGTGGACTCAGAGCCACTCCACAGCAGGCAAGCTAGGCCACGTCTCCGCACGTCCCCAGAGCCTTACTCGGCGTCTTTTCTCCCTTCCTTCCCTCTGTCTCCCCTCCCTTCCTTTCTTCCTTCCTTCCTTCCTTCCTTCCTTCCTCCCTCCCTCCCTCCCTCCTTCTCTGTCTCTCTTTTCCTTTCTCTGTGTGTGTGGTATTGGGGATTGAACCCAGGGGCATTCTACCCCTGACCTCCACCCCCAGCTCTTTCTATTTATTATTTTGTGACAGGACCTCACTATTCCAGACTGGCCTGGAACTTGCAATCCTCCTGCCTCAGCCTCCTACGGTGGTGGGATGGCAGATGCGCACTACCACACTGGGCTCAGTGTCTTTTTCATGGGAATTACTGGAGAAATGAGAAACAGAACCCTAGCTCATCTTGCACTTGCCGTTACGTTTCTTGACACTAACTGGAGCTCCCGTTGGGCTTAAAAGATGAGGATCAGTCAAGTGTGATCGTGCACTCTGGGAGGCTGAGGCAGGAGGATTTCAATTTGAGCCTGGCCTGGGCAGTATAGCGACTTAGCAAGAGCCTGTCTCAAAATAAAAAAAAGGCTGGGATGCGGCTCCCTGCAAAGGTCTTGGATTCAATTCCCAGTACCACAAAAAACAAAGAGGTGCTAATTGCCATTTCGCCCCATGGCCCCCACTGACCCTGTCCTTTGGTTTCTTTGCAGTAGCGCCTGTTTTCCCACCCGCTAAGGGACTTAGATGCTAGTTGCCCAGGTTCACAGCACCGGCTGCGAGGATGCGACAGCGCGAGGCAAGTGGATTCCCAGTGTCCGCGCTGTGAGGGTCTCCGTCCCTCCGGAGCCTCCTTCGCTCCAGGAGGGGCTCGAAGGTGACGTCAGGCACTGGGGGCGTGGCCTGCGCGGGTCCCCTCATCCCCAGCCCTCCTCCCGCTCTGCTTCGGGTAGGTCGGGAGCCATGCGGCCAGCAGCTTTCCTCCGCCTAGACCCCCACCCCACGCCCCGCTGCCCACCATGCAAGGACTAGAACTTCAAATAAACCTCTCCTCCTTCAAGTTGCCAAGGTCGGGTATTTTGACCCCGCCACAAGGAAAGTGACTAAGAAAGATCTGCACCAGCAGACCTCAGGGGATCTATCCCGTCTACTTTCTGCTTATTCCTGCTTGCTGCTGTTGTTTTGTTGAGACAGGATCTCCCTGTGTAGCTCAGGCTGGCCTTCAACTCTCTATGCAGCGCAGGCTGACCTCCAACTACTGGGAATCCTCCTGCCTCTGCCTCCCCAGTGCTGGGATGACAGGCATGTGCCACCAGCCCAGCTGTTCATGCCTGCTTCTTCCTAAGTTTGTGGATGCCTGAAGTTGACAGATCTTCTGGTCTCCCATCCTGGGTTTGCTGTTGTTGCTGTTTTGTTTTTGTTTCTGAGACAGTGTCTCTGTAGCCCAGGCTGCCCTTGAACTCACAGTGATCCTCCTGCCTCAGCCTGTGCCGCCTGCACCACCAGTCAATGGGGGAAGTATCAGTGGGGGGTGAACACATGCAGTGCTTTGCTCCCTACAAGTGAAAGTGAAATCTGCTCCCATCAGGACACCCTCTTCCCTACCACAGCCACGCTCACCCCCTCCAGGGAGTTAAATCTTCCACTCCATCCCTTCACAGATCAACTGCCTCGTGGCCCTTGGGGTGCCTCACGCTCAAAACACAGAGGGCTCTCAGTGAATTTTCTCCAAATGAATTCGCAAATGCACGAAGAAATGAAACACACACCTGTATCAGCATCATCGCGGGGTACGTCGTATGTCCCTGCACCCAGCTTAACCTCTGTATTGCCAGAACCCACATCCACAGATTCAACCAACCACAGATCCAAAAAAAAAAATGTTGTTTTGTGGTAGCAGTAGGGATGGAACCCAAGGCCTTCGTACTGAGCTTTTCTATTTCTTATTTTGAGACAAGGTCTTGCTATGTTGCTAACTTGCTCAGGCTGGACTCAAACTTGCAGTCCTCCTGCCTCAGCATCCCTGAGTGCTGGGATGACAGGCATGTGCCACTACACCCAGCTACAAAAATATTATATAAGCTATTTTTTACTGTTATTCCCTAAATGATACAGTAGAGCAACTCTTTACATAATGGTGGCATTGCCAGGTGTGGTGGCGCACGCCTGTAATCCCAGCACTTGGGAGGCTGAGGCAGGAGGATCGTTGCGAGTTCGAGACCACCCCGGACTACAAAGTGAACTCAAGGCCAGCCTGAACTACATAGCGAGACCCTATCCCAAAAACACACACAGGGGCTGGGGACTTAGCTCAGCGGCACAGCGCCTGCCAGGCAAGCGCAAGGTCATGAGTTGGATTCCCGGTACCGGAAAAAAAAAAAAAAAAAAAAAAAAAAAAAAACAAAAAAAAAAAAAAAAAAAGACATACTGGTGGCATTAAATGAGTTACTCTAAGTTATCTAGGGATGATTTAGTCTATGGGAGGATGCAGTGGAATCTGTGCAAACACCACACGTTTTACACGAGGGAGCGCGCATGGCAGAGGTGGTATCCATAGGGGGTCCCTGTGTGCCGCTCCTGCGGACACCGAGACACATCAGCACACACATAGACACCACCGTCACACTCCGGGGGAGGGGCGGGGTTAAAGCGCAGCGAACTGCGCAGCGGAGGCAGAGTCGAGTCCCACTTTTACTTAAAATTTTGATATTTTGCTCATCCTAGACTTTGGCATGAATTTTGATTTTCTTAAAATATTGCATTAAATAGTATTTATCTCGGCCATCCCCTTAAATTCTGAGCTCGAACTGAATGCATTGCTTGTGTTCCCTCGCCGGAGGAAACGGACACACACACACACACACACACACACACACACGCAAGCGCACACTCTTCACACCTTCATGCACAACCCTTGCACAACCCCAATTTCACCACTAGGTGTCACTCCAGCTCCTTAGTCTTAGGCCCAGTCCCGACCTGGCTCCTTTCCTAAACTACTCTGGAAATCTAAAATTTCTCTTTTACTTCCCTGCACCTGGGACTGCGTGTTCTAAAGGAATCCGAGTAGACCAGCACCTTAACCCTAAACAGTGATGCCCTATAATAGAAGTTGAGGTAGACGTAAACAAGATGGGTTTTCTTTTGTTTGGATTTTGAAACTGAGTCTCACTATGTAGTCCAGGCTTAGCCTTGCGCTCCCCGCGATCCTCCTGCCTTGGCCTCCTGAGCGATGGAGTGACAGATGTAGCACACCTCACCTGGTTTTAGCTTTTTCAGGGCATACAGAAAAAGACAGTTAATGCAGGTCTCAGTCTCCCTAATCTCAGGCACGTCCTGGAGCTCATGGCGTGTATCTCCCACACATGAGAAGGCACAACGGTATAAGAATCTCTCGGCGTGAGAAGGACAGGGGCGTTGTGCACATGTGTGGGGTCCAGTCCTTCGTGCGCGCATGCAACAGGTACGCGACAAGCACCTACTGTGTGCCAGGCCATGTTCTCAGCGCCGAGGAGATAACAGGGCCTGCCAGGGAGCCACCATTCTAGCAGGGAGACAGTGACGGAGCAGACAGATGGTGGAGCGGTAACGAAAACACCAGAGAGGCAGAGCTCCCCGTCGCGGTGGGAGAGACTGTTGCACTGGCTGGCCCGGGCAGGCTTCTGGAAGGAGGTGACGTTCAAACAGGAAGAAGACAGGGAGAGACTCAAGTCCAGGACAGGCAGTGGCTGGAGCAAAGGCCCTGGCGCATGTGATCCGATCTGAATTATTCCTCCCATCCTATGGTGATTCCAGAAAAGAGTTGACTCCAAACACAGGGCTAAAGATACAGCGAGATTTTAGGGAGGAATTCCCAGGGGTCTAAGCAAGGACCTCTTCCCCATGCGGAGGATGGGAGGGAGGCTTAGAGATGTCAGGCTCTCTGGCAGGTCCAGCTCATTCACAGAACATCTGGGTCATCCGGGACAAACCCTGAGACAAGCCCTGCCTGTGACAGGTCCCATTTCCTGCTTTCCAGTCACCCCCAAGCTCTTGCCTGCAGTGCACCAGTTCCTAGGTGGTTTCTCCCCTCCAGCTTTCTCTGGCCTCATCTAACCCCAGGGCCTTTGCACTTGCTGTTTCTTCTCCCAGACCCAGGGCTCCTCTTGCCGCAACTGTCACTTCTTGGAGGCACCTCCCTGGCGGTGCCTGCTCCCATGGCCCCCACCTCCTCCACACACCATCGTCCAGAAACCTCCTCCTCTTTGGATTCTTCGTGCCATTTGCACGGTATTATATATTTATGCAGTTGTTGAATTGTATTCTATATTTATTGGGTTTTTGTCTGTCTCCTCTGCCAGGTCAGCCCCAGGAGGACAGGGATCTGATGAGTGGGTTGGAGGCAGTATCTCCAGTCTTAATCCTATCTGTTGACTGAAAGGATGAGTAAATGTCTAAAAGGGCCACATGGTGAGGCCCAGGGTCCATCGGGGACCCGGAAGGGGTCTGTGGGACGCGGCAGAGGGAGCAGAGGGGCCAGAGCATCTTCACCCCGGACCCTTCCCTCGCCTGGGCACCAGGCGGGCTGCACTTAGCAGGGGCTGAGCCTTGTTCTACCACCATAGAGTGCTCCCTAGTGGCCTTCTTAGGCACTGCAGCCAGTGTCAGGACTCCACCAACCCGGATCCAACTGCTTACCCTATCTCAGCCCCGCCCACTAGCTGCTTTGCCCCGCCCTCCTTGAGCCCTCAGCATTCCCGCCCCGGGGCAGTTTTCAGGGCATCCTCGCCTCCAGGGAGACGCAGGTTAGCCCCGCCCCCCAGCAACTCCCCTCAACCCTGGCGTCCAGGTCAGCCCCAGAAGAGCAGGCTCAGATCCGAGTACCTGGCACCCCTCCAACCCTGGGGCAAGGACCGGAAACCTAGAGGGATCCCCAGGTGGGAATTCCAAGGATCCTTCTTAGAAACCAAATTCAACTTCATTTCTTTTTTTTCCAACAGTTTTTTCGACATGCACCTCTTTTGGTCTCTTGTCGCGTCCGTCTGTCTGTCTGCTTCTCTCCGGTGCACATATCAATTGCATACCTACTGTGTGCGTTCTGACTCCAGGTGATAGCACATAAATGCCAGGGTGGGGTCTCCACAGCCTCTGCTGGTGGAAGCCCTCCTCCTCGACTAACTTCCATCGCCCCCAAGGAGTGCGTACAGCCTCTGTCTGAATCCGTCTCTTCAGGAAAGGGAAGCCTCTGATGGCTCTTCGAGTTTCCTACCTGAAAACCCTGCCTAGTGATGTCTACACAGGCGTCGTCCACACCCATGGGGTAGATGATTTAACGGGAGGTGAGTTGCTGGACTGCCTGTGTTCAGCCCTGTCTCTCCCGAAAGGTCGCGCTTGAGCACCTGACTTAACTTTTCTGCGCCTGGTCCCCATCTCTTAAAAGCACCCACCGGTAGGGCAGAGAGCAGTACATGCTTGTGTGCATGCTATGCGCTTGAAACATCTCCCTGCGCCTCAGAAACGCTTAATGAATGTTCATCGTTATTAGCATTATTATTTTCTTTTCGATCCCAGCTTCCGTCCACAGACCTGAGAACTTGGGGGAACATTCCCACCCAAAGATGGAGGAGGAAAGATTTCTCAGTAGCTGAAGACATCCCGGACCCTCTGCATTCTGAACCCTCCCCAAGCCTGCCCAAACGATTGGGGTGCTATAGGGAGACAGACGAGCTTCTCTGAGAATGTGAATGAGGTGTTCGAGAAGCCAATGCACGCCCGTGTGCAAGTGCATGGATGCGCACGTTTTTGCACACACAACCCCACCTCCTCCACATGCCCTTTCCAAATGATGTACTGGGGGGGCACAGGAAGACACACGGGCACCTCGAAGCTCTGACGCCGGCAGACATCTGGTCACGCACGTTCTTTGTACAACACCCAGGCGTTTAGACACAGGCACGGGGACACTGCCACACACGCCTTCCGCTGCACAGACAGCACCACACTAACACGGTGCTCACCGGGCGTCACACCACCGGTCACACACACAGCCACACCAACCCTTGGGTCAAAGCCACCCACTGGCACACACAGGCTCAGCCTCACGTACCAACACCCTCTCCCAGTCACACCCCAACTCACTCGCAGTTGGACAAACACCTGCACACACACACTCGCACACCCCCGTCACACCCAGCCGACACACAAAGACACTCGCGTCGATCCTGCCCCCCCAGCACCTCGCACTCGTCCCCATCTGTCACTCACACGTGAGTCCCGCCCCTCTCCCCACTCTGGGGGCGCAGGTCAGGAATGATTGGGAGGTGAGAACCCGAGCACCCTGACCATGAGAGGAGGTGAAAGGTCAACGACACCCCCAAAACGTGCTGAAGTTTCCCCCCAACCCTATTCAGCTCCAGCGAAATGATGGCGGGGTGTGGGCTCCGGGGTCACGGAGGGGTTAAGAACCCCGAAGCAGGATCGTGCTGCGCCCCCAAACCATCCTAGCTGGAGGCTGCACGCGAAGCGCCCCTCCTTTCCACCAGGTCGCCGTGGGGGTCGCAGCCCCTCCCCCGCTGCGACCCCCCCGCCCCTCGGCACCCTGCAACTCCAGGGGGCGAGGGAGCCGCGTGCACCCCCAAACCTCGTTTCCCCGGGACCCCTCTGCGCCCGCGGCCCCTGCAGCAGCCCTCCCGCGCCTGCACCTGCCTGCGGGGCCCCTACCTGTCCGGCGAGGCCTGGGCACATCAGCAGCGGGAGCAGCAGCACAAGCGGGGGGACCGTGAGCGGCCACATGACGCGCCCCCGGCCCGGCCTTCCGTCCCCCCACCCTCCCTAGCGGCGTCTCGGCGCGGGACCGCC
>NW_004955495.1:1329055-1333870 GCF_000276665.1 Chinchilla lanigera
GGCCCCGCCCACTCGCGCGCGGGCCTGCGCTGTTGGCTCCGCCCATGGCCCCGCCCCTCGCTCGCACCCAGTCTTTGTCGCCGGCTCCGCCCCCGCCCCGCCCCCAACTGATCCTGGGGTGGGTGCCCAGAGAGAAGAGCGGAGGGGGATGAGGAAGTGAGACTCCATTCTTGACAGGGGGACTCCGGGACAAGACCCAGCAGGTCCTCATCGCACCCCAAGACTACTAATGGGTGCAGGTCAAGGAAATGGAGGGGAATTTGTCAGGTGGAAGAGGGAATTAACAAAAGGTAGCAGTGGAGCGGGGGATAAGAGGAAGGTCTGACTCTGGAGGCTGAAGCAGGAGGGTCCCCGCGAGTTCGAGGCCAGCCTGAGCTACATAGTGAGTTCAAAGCCAACCTGAACTACAGAGACCTTGTCTCAAACCAAAAAAGGAAGGAAGGAAGGAAGGAAGATAGAAAGAAAAGAGGAAGGCCTGGTAGCAAAGAAGAAAAATTATGAGGGACCCCCCCCCCCGCCTCGCCGCTCCTTAAAGAACTCAATAGTCCACAGAGAAACTGAGGCAGAGCCTGTGGAATTGGAGGTTGGGGCCGGGGGTCCATGCCTGGTTAAGGGAAGAGGGAGCGCGGGGGTGGGGACGGGGAGCAAGTGGCAAATGCAGGGAGCAGGAGAGGGGCCCTGAGAGGAGGTGAGCGTGACCAGGTGGGTGCCCCAGGCTCCAGCGGGACTCCCCGCTGTCACTTCCCACGTGTCACTTCCCACACACCCTGCAGCTGGAAGGCTCCTCCCACGCACACCTGGGACACTGTCCTCGCTCTGGTTTCAATGGCCCGAGATGACAGACCGGATTCGGAGAGAATCCAAATATGAAGTCCGCCCCCACGCGGAGCATTTGCATATGAAGGGTGTCCTTGTCCTGCCGGCCTTCTTTTGGGGTGCTCTGGAGATTTTCTCCGCCTCCCACTCTCACCCCAGCAGTGTCCCCAGTCACCCCAGCCTCCCCACAGCCCCTCAGTGGCTTGGGGCAGGGAAGGAAGTCAGATTAGGAAGAAATCAGTCATAAAACGTAGGGGAGGAGGAGGAAGGCAGGCATTATTCTGACCGCGGCGCACCAAGCAGAGAAGACAGGACTTTGTTAATGGTACTGTCGGGGCAAAGAGGAAGAGTTTGGTGTCCAGCCACCCTGGCTCTGTCGCTGTCACCATGGACTTGGCGGGTGAGCCTTCCCTCTCTTATAAGACCTGCTTCCTCCCAACACCTCTACATCACCAAGAATTGTCTGAGTCCGAAGTAAGCAGCACCCTTGGTGCTCAGTCCCCGGAGCCTGGAAGCACAGAATAGCTGAGGAGAGCAGCCACAGGAGGTTGTCCGAAGACAGAACGTGCGTTTGGGAAGACGTCTCCTCTATCCTTGTACCTCCTTGTCCCAAATGAGGGATGGGCTTTTATCAGATCCTCAGGCCCCGCCAGGAGTAGGTGTGGGGTAGGATGCAGGTTGGTGGAATTCCAAAGCTCTTGAGCGAGAGTGGATACCCTTATGAAGGCTGTGATTTGGGACTATGAACAGTGTCTGCCTTGGGCACTGACCACCCAGAGTGTCCTTGTCGTGACCAAGTTATGGTCTGTGTTGTATGGTTGGGCTTTGGTCAGTATCCCCTCAAATCCATTCGTCAGGGGCCCTCCTGCCTGTATGGGGAGATGACCTCTGTAAGCTACATTTCCCAGGCTGCCTTGACCACTGAAAACTACATTTCCCAGACTCCTCTGCATCTGGGAGGCTCAGCCAATGGGAGGTCTAGAAGAAGATTGGAAGGCAGGAAGAAGGACAACACCAAAGAGCTTCTCCCTCTCTCACCATTTTGGGGATGCCCAGCAGTGGCGGTTCAGTCTCCTTTATGGTCTCAGTCCCTCCAGTCGCGTTCTTCCCCACAGGACTGGACTCCTACCAGGTGGCTGCAGCTCTGGGACTCCGCTCACCACCTCCTCCTCTGTCATTTAGGCCACTGGGAGGATGGCGGCCTGCAGCTCTACGGCTGCTTCACCTTCTCCCATCTGCTCTTTAAACCTGCCCAATACCTTTGTGATTAATTCCCCACTCTGTTGAACCACCTGGCACGGGCTGTGGTTTTCAGGCTCAACCCAAGACAGTTTATTCCCTGCCGTTATGCTGACCCCTCTGTGGTCAGTGGCGATGTCAGCGTCCTAGTGAATGTGGTCTGCGCTGCCAGCAGCACCGAGCCCTGGGATCAGCACTGTGGTCGTCTGTGGTCATCCTGGGTTGTTGTGGTCAGGGTGAGGACTAGGACTGTGAGCTGTTTTCTGTGTCCACTATCACAGTTATGGTCAATAGCAGTCTGTGGTCACTGTCCTGAGCTTGCTTTGGACAGCAGACTGTCTGTGCTACGGTCAAAACTATAACCAGGTCATGTTGTGGTCAAGGTCACAGTCAGTGTCCTGGGTGTCAGCTTCAAGGTCAGCACGGTGGTCCATGCTCTGAAGGGCATGGCGTCTACGGTGGAGTAGCCAGAACTGTGGTCCATCGTTGACGAGGGGTCAGGCTAGGAGCCTCTAGGCTCTCACAGGACAAAAAGTGATGTGCCCGCTGGCTCAGAGTCTGGCACTGGGCCAGGTCCTTCCGACAGCATGTGGACAGCAGGTTGGAGGAACATTGGATCGCACCACTTGGCCGTTGGGTTTTTCCACTGGAGCTTAGTCACTGGCTCTTGTCTTGTCTGCCGTCCTGTGAGCCCTTCACGTCCCTCTAACCAGAGAAGGACACAGCCCAATTCTTGTTTCCTCACATCACACACATGGCCTGTCAGGGAGAATGATGACACGTTCATAAATGATGAATTACATCATGCGTGTCTACACATGTCTTTGGTCTCGCTAAACCATCTATGTCCCTCTGTATTGTTCAGGATCCTTTGGTAGCAGCTGTGGAAATCTGACTTGAACTGGACGAAGAGAAAAAGAATAGACCAGGCGAGGTGGGGCACACCCGTAAACCCAGCACTCAGGAGACTGAGGCATGAGGATGGCTGCAAGTTCAAGGCCAGCCTGGGCTACATAGTGAGTTTTAGGCCAACCTGAACTTCATAGTGAGACCCTGTCTTTAAAAAAAAAAATTAAAAAAAAAAAAAATATATATATATATATAGTCTCACAGAACTGAAAAAAACTAATCCAGGGGTAATGGAATTCAGGCATAGCTGTATCCAGGGATGCTGTTACATCATCTCTTCATATCTTAGCTCTGTCACCTGGGAGAGATTCCTTTTAGCCAAAAGGTGACCAGTTTGATTCTCAGAAACTTCCATCTTCCAAGCTCAGCAACATAACGAAAAGGAGTTTGAAAATTAATAACTCAATGAGCCATTCCAAGGCGAAGACCCTGAGGAATGTGGCTTGGCCAGATCGACTCATTGCTCATCCTCCTGGCTGCAGAGTGGAGTTAGCCTCAGTCTGTGTTGGACAGGAAATAGGGAGGGCATGGGAGGATGTGGAACTTTGACCATTGAACGCGGGGAAGAATGTTATACCAGCAAGATCAAAGGATGTTGGGTGGTTCACAGCACCATCTCTGCCTCTAGCACACATTTCTATACTGCAGGGCCCGCAGAGCTAAAAACTGTTTCCAGACTCCCTTGCAGCTAGACGTCTGTATGCAGGGAGGTTCTATCAGTTATGAGGAGGAACAGAGGTAGAAGTCATCTTGCTGTGTTGGTAGAGACAGCTGCCAGTCACAGGGATGGAGACAGATTTCCTTGCAAGCCTATTCCTGGTTTTAGTCACCAATATCACCACCGGCTTTTACTGAGAGGCAGTCACAAAAATAACAATGGTGGCTTCTGAATTGCAACTGCAGTGGGACTGTTACTACCTACCCTCTTCCTTTTCTTCTTCTCCTCCTCCTCCCTTCCTCTCTCCCTTTTCCTTTCCTCCTTCTCCTACTTTTATAGTACTGGGGATTAAACCCAAGACCTCACGCACACTAGGCAAGCACTCTACCACTGAGCTACTACACTCCAAACCCTTTTACTTTTTCTTTTGAAATAGGGTCTCACTAAGTTGGCCAGCCTGGCCTCGAACTTGCCGCCTTCCTACCTCAGCCTCCATAGTAGCTGGGGTTCCAGGCATGCACCACGTGCCTGGCTTAACCATTTTTAAATCTGCAGTTCAGTGGTGTTCATTACTTTCACCCTGTTGGGCAATCATGCTACTATTTCTAGAACTTTTTCAACACCCAACAGAATTTCTGTAACCTTTGAGCAATAACTCCCCATTCCCGGCTCCCCGCAGCCGCTGGTAACCTCTAACCCACTTTCTGTCTCCATGAATGTCTACTCGAAACATTTCTGTAAGTGAAATCCTGCAGCATTCATCTTTTTGTGTCTGGCTTCTTTCACGTAGCATAATGTTTTCAAGGTTCATCCACACTGTAGTATGAGTCACATGTTTGTTCTTGTGGCTGGACAGTATTCCCCGTGTGGATATGTACATTTTGTGCATCCCTTATGGTGATGTATTTATTGTTGTTATTGTTTTTTTGAGTCAAGTTCTCGCTATGTAGTTCAGGCTCAAATTCACTATGTGGCTCCAGCTGGCCTTGAACTTGCGATGATTGTCCTGCTTTAGCCTCCCAAGGGCTGGAATTATAGGGTTGGGGCATCATGCCTGGCTGATGTATTATTTTTTATTTTATTTATTTTTTGGCAGCGCTGGGGATGGAATCCAAGGCGTTGCACATGCTACAAAAGCACTCACCACTGAGCTCTGTTCCCAGCCCCTGGTGATGTATTCTTTTTTTTTTTTT
>NW_004955495.1:1333970-1344755 GCF_000276665.1 Chinchilla lanigera
ACTCACTGTGTAGCCCAGGCTGGCCTTGAACCCCCAGCAGTCCTCCTGCCTCAGCTTCCCAAGTGCTGGGATGGCAGACGTGCACCACCATGCCAGGCAAGGTGATTTGTTCTTGATGTCTGCTGTTTATGGAGGGTAATTCCCCACAGTCCTGCTACTAAAAGAGGCATCCCCTCCTCGATCACCCAGTTGACAGGCAGTGTTCCACAGCAATTCACCCTAAAGAGCTAAACCAGATCGCCATCCTTCAGTCTTCCCCCAATTTGTAAGTAAGTACCATGTTCTCTAGTGACTTACTCTGTTTTCTGTTACTATAACAAAATACCCAATGCTGGGTACTCTATAAAGAAAAGAGGTTTATTAGTTCATAGTTCTATATGGTTAAGAACAGAGATGGAGGAAGGGGGAAGGAGAGGAGAGGGAGGGGATGAAGAAAGAGTTACCTTGTGTTATGTCTGTGTACCAACTCCCCATGAGAGATGTGACCACAAGTACCGCAGACATGGATGGAGTAATAAAAAATAAAAACTGAAAATAGAAGCAGAAGGTCTGCATCTGCTCGATTCTGGCACGGACCTCCTGGCATCACAGGAGCCCCTGGGGCAGGGATCATGTGGTGGGACCGAAAGCTGGAGGGATTTCGGAGCAGGCGTGCTCTTTTTATGACACACTCTTGTGGGAATGAACCAGGACCCCTGAGCTACATTAATCCCTTCCAAACGGGATGGCCTTGGGGCCCACTCACCTCCCCTGTGCCCCAGGTCTGTCTTCTCAATTCGTATTTATTGGCTCGCATTTGCAATACACAATGCTCCTGGGGAGTCGGCACACGGTCATAACACATCTCGGTTGTTTTTACTTCCCCTCCCCTTCCTTCCCCTCTCTTTCCACTTCTTGTCCTCCTTCCCTTTTGCAAAGGATCTATCTCCCCTATCTCTTAGTCTGCTTTTGATTTATACTTTGGGTTTCTCATACGAGAGAAACAATGCAATATTTAAGCTTATATATCTGATTTGTTTCACTTAATATTATGGCCTCAAGGTGCATCCATCTTCCTACAAATGACTGAAGCACATCCTTCTTTATGGCAGAGTAGTATTCCATGGTGTGTAAAGATGACATTTTCTTTATCCACTCATCTGCTCATGGACATATAGGGCCCGCCTCTTAAATACTGTATCACCACTTCAGAACTTTTTTCTCTTTTTTTCCCACCTTCTTTCCTGTCCTTTCTTTCTTTCTTTCTTTCTTTCTTTCTTTCTTTCTTTCTTTCTTTCTTTCTTTCTTTCTTTCTTTCTTCCTTCCTTCCTTCCTTCTTTCTTTCTTTCTTTCTTTCTTTCTTTCTTTCTTTCTTTCTTTCTTTCTTCCTCTCTTTCCTTCTTTCCCTCTTTCTTCTTTTCTTTTTTTCTTCTGTGCTGAGGCTCAAATCCTGCAGGCTCAGCAATCTCTCCACCACAGAGCACACTCCCAGCCCCTGGGAATGTGTCTTTAATCATCACCATCCCCGCCCACGGAACTCCAGCTAAGCCCTCGGCCCTGGGCTACGTGCTCTCATGCATTGCTTCCTTCAATGATTGCAACAATCCTGGAAGTAAGGATTATTCTCCCTAATTTAAGAATGAAAAGTTTGACAGCACTCTGGGAGGCTGAGGCAGGAGGATCCTAAGTTCCAGCCCAGCCTGGACAACTTAGTAAGTAACTAAGCAAGAGCGTGTGTCAAAAAAAAAAAAAAAAAAAAAAAAGCGGGCGGTGGGGTTGGGGGGGAGTTGTTGGGGATGTAGCTCAGTGTGAAGTCTTTGGGTTCAATACCCAGTGTGAAGGAGGGAAAAAAAAAGTGAAAGCTTGAATCTCAGAGAGGTGAAATAGCTTGCCCCGGGTCACCTAGCTACATAGGGCTGAAATAGGATTCAAAACCAGTTGTGTCTGACTCAAAGCCCACCTTTGGGCCTTGGCAGCATTATATTAAGGGTTTTTGTTTTGGTTTTCTTTTCTTGTCTTTTCTTTTTTTTAGTACCAAACTTAGGCCCATGTGCTTGCCAGGCAGGTGCTGTGCTGCTGAGCTGCATCCCTGGCCCCTGGTTTTCTTGTTTTCTTTTTTCTTTTCCTGCTTTTGGTTTTTGGTTGGTTTGTTTGTTTGTTTTTGACATAGGGTCTCTGTGTAGCCCAGGCTGGCCTCAAATTTGCAGAGATCCTCCTGCTTCAGCTTCCTGAGTGCTGGGATTACAGGTGTGCGCCAACATGCCAGGATTATATTGAGGTTATTTCCTTCCCCGTGAAACCCACGTAGGTACTTGGGCCTCACCCCATCAGGGCCCCCCGAGAAACACAGAATCTGTCCCCGAGAGCTGACATGCCCACGGGTGCAGCAGGCAGAGGCTTATTCCCTGGTCACTGGGACCGGTCACCAGCAACAGCTGCCTCACCTCCCCTTCTAAGATGGAGAGGTCAAGGCCTAGCAGTTAGGACTCCTCCTCACGCCCTGGGGGGTGTGGAACGGAGCCAGAGACCGGCACAGCTGTCATTGCTGCAGTCAGGAAGCCCTGTATCGGCAGGCCGCACCTGGGAGAGCCCAGCGCTGTCTCCCCCGCCCCAGCCCCCAAGGGCAGCCCTGGGTGACTCTCAGGGCTCCCGCAGACTGTCCCCTCCGATCTGCCACCCCTCACACACACGTTTGCAGAATGAGGGGAATTTGGTCCCAGAGGCACAAGCGGAGCCTCAAACAAACTGACGCGCAGACGCGCCCCTCAGGCACACACCGCGGAGCGGGCCGGGGCGAGCCGCTCACAGTCGGCCGGTGCACATAGATCAGGAGCCGGGACACCGTTCACACACGGAAGGCGCACGGCCCACAGTTTAGACCCACAGGCCGGCACGGGCTCCGTGTTCACAAACCCGTACACTACTATAGCTACGCGGGGGTCACACAGAAACACAGTGCAAGTGGCTCACACTCACACTCACACACACACACACACCCCGACTCAAAGGACAGTTAACTCAATCACACCCACAGCTCCGCAGTGCAGTAACACAAAACAGTTCGCGCCCGCTTTTTCTTTTTCAGTCCTGGGGATGGAACCCAGGGCCTTCCTACTGAGCTGCATCCCCAGCCCTTTTTATTTTTTATTTGGAGACGAAGATCTCGCTAAGTGGTTAAGTCACCCAAGCTGGGCTTGAACCTGGGATTGTCTTGCCTCGGCCTCTAGAGGCGTATGTTACCACGCCCGGCCTCATGCTCGACTCCACGCACTGCGGAGACACAGTTTGTAAAAACCACACCCAGAGACTCCGAGGTCCCACACCGACAGCCCCGCGGGGCGCCCACGCCATCTCCAAGGCCGGAGTCCTGGGCGGGCGGCGTGGGAACTGGGCCGGGGCGCGGGCTCGGGCGCGGCGACTCCGAGGCCGCCGGGGAGCTGAGGGGGGCGGCGACCGGGCCGGCGTCCAGAGCATGTGGCTCCCATTACCGGCCTGGGAATCGCGGCCTGAGCTGGCGGGACACGGAGCCAGGACGTTTCCCAGCTCTGCCAGAGCAGGAAGAGCGAGCCCGGTCGCATTACACGGCCGGAACTGGGCTCCAGCCACGCAGCTTCCCGGTCTGCACGAAGCCAGGCTGGGCCAGTACTGACTCCAAATTCCCCGCGCCTCTGGGCAGGGTTTCTAGAGGGAGAGTGCAGCCCAGCGAGGTGAAGCGACTTTCCTGGGGACACACAGCCAGGAAGAGGTCGTGTTGGGGTCCTAACCCTGGTCTCCGTGTAGCCCCGGCCCTAGCCCCAGCACAGATGCAAGGACTGCGGCTAGTTGACCCAGGAGTGGAGACAGATTCCAGCTCCAGCTGGACCTGGATTTGTGGCTCTGAGCAAGGCAGCAACCATCCTTACGTAGAGTTTGGAGAGGGACGCGTACAGGGGGGCGGGGCGTCCCAGTGTGTCTGGAGCAGAAGCAAGCAGGGCTCAGTGGCAGATGGCAAAGCAGGTGCCAAGGCCCTGAGGCCACCAGGTGCAGAGGGCTGTCGCCTGGGAACCCTGCAGCTGCCAGAATGGACTTTGGTCTGGGCCCAGCAAGGAGACTTGGAAGCGTACAGAGGAGAAACATAGCGGGGCTGGGGATTTAGCTCAGCAGCACAGCGCCTGCCTGGCAAGCGTGAGGTCGTGAGTTTGATTCCTGGTACCGGAAAAAAAAACAAAAAAAACAAAAAAAGAAACATAATGCGGCTCAGTGACCACATGAAGTCAGCCTGGCAGGCAGCTGAAGATGTGCCTCCGGGGAACCCAGGGTTCCCATTTTTGGGAATCTACAGAACCCGGAGACGCTTACCCATGTGCACAGACATCTGCTGGATGTTTAGGCAGAGACAAGGTGGGAAACACCTACGGGCTCACGAGGGGCCCAGAGAACGACGGAGAGGCGGGGCATAGGGAACTCAAAGCATAGCGTGAGGAATGCGTATACGTAGTGGGCACCGGGGCACCCGCCTGCAATCCCGGCACTCTGGAAGGGGGAGGGTTCCGGGCGAGGCAGGACTCTGAGGGTTCTGTGAGGCCGGAGGATTCCCAGGTTGAGCCCAGCCTGGGAAACTTAACAAGACTCTGTCTTAAAATAAAAAACAGAAAGGGCCAGGGAGGTGGTTCGCTCTGAATGCTCTGGGTTTGATCCCCAGGACTGCAAAAAGAGGAAAGGTGGGGGCGGGGGAGAAGAGGACCAGGAAAAAGAAGAAAAGAAAGAAAGAGAAAGAATTGTATCCACATGGGAGCAGACGCAGAAACCGCTGAGCCTACAAAGCAAGCTTCAAAAGGCTGTGTTGAGTATCATACCAGTCTGATGTGGTTTTAAAATCCGCCCGATCGCTCGAGTCAGGCATGGATACAGCCGCCCCCCGGATGCAGTAAACAAGGAGGAACATTCCAGAGGCAACAATTTCCAGACTCGGGGAGGAGGGGACAACAGTCCGTGCGTGTGGACTCAGGAGAGAATTTCAGCTGGGGAGAGATGAAAAGGCTTTGGGGGTGGATGGTAGTGGTGGCTGCACGACAGGGTAAATTCTCTTAATGCCGGGGAGCTGAGAGGCCAAAATGGTTACCGTGGGGGTTAGGAGTGGAGCCTGGGGTTAGAGCACGTGCCTCGCATGTGTGACCCCTGGGTTCCAACCCGGCACAGGAAAAAAGAAAAAGTCACCATGATAAATCTTGTTTTGTATTTTAAACTATAATTAAAAATAAAGGTTGGGTGTAGTGTCTCCCGCCTGTCCCTCCAGCTACTCTGGAGACCGAGGCAGGCGGATTGTAAGTTTGAGCACAGTTGGGGCAACTTAGTGAGATCCTGTAACCAGGCCCCTGGGCTGCTGTAGGCTCCTTATAGAGATTTTTTTCTAGGTTCTTGTCCTGAACAAAGAATTGGTCGAGAAGTGTGGAAAAGGTCACTAGGTTTTATATTTCTTAAACATAGGAAAAGATTATGCTCTGCCAGGTGACAGCAGGCCACCGAAGAAAGAATACTGTGGCCATGAGGGTAATGGCGCCATCTTTTGTGTGGGCTCCATGAACCTTGCCCTCTCCGGCCTGACGTCAGACCTGGGTCAGCCTATCAAAAACCTCCTTGAATTTTTGCCAAAGGTATTGAAGATAGGGTTCTTTGATTGGTCCCAGGTGCAGGATGCGAGCTCACATCCTGGATCTTGTGAATGACAGGTCACTACCATCTGTCTAACCCGCCAGCCATGCCCTAATCTCCTGCCTCAATCCTGTCCTGAAATAAACATTTCGAAGGTCTGAGGATGTAGCTCAGTGATCCTTGGGTTCAATCCCCAGTACTGCTAAATAAATAAATAATGAGAAATCTATCAGGGTGGAGGCGGGAATATGTATTAAAGGAATGAGACCAGATCAAGGAAGGAAGAATATTCTCTTGGAGTCCATCGGGCTGTCTTTCTGTTGCGGTTGCTGCTGCTATTGTTGTTTGAGACAGGGTCTTGCTACGTAGTCCAGGCTGACCTTGACCTTTCCGTGTAGCCTATGCCGGCCTCAAACACACAGGGATCCTCCTGCCTCAGCCTGCTGAGTGCTGGGATGACAGGCGTGCACCGCGATGCTGAGCTCATCTGGTCATCTTTCTGCTCAGCTTCTCCTGCCTCCCCTGTCCCTGTGCTGTCACCTTTAGGGTAGGTGTGTGGGACACTCTGGACACGGGGCCAATGTCTGCAGCGGTGATTGGCAGAGCTTCACTGCAGGCAGCCACGGGTCTGCATGGCGCATGCGCGCCTGCGAATCTGTTTCCATCGGTAGCTCTGGGCACGGCGGGTCACATGGCTCCCGCCCCCTCTCTGTGTTAGTCTCTGCCTCCTGCTCACGCTTTCCTTGACCACCCTGCCTCTCCCGGGCCCTCTGCGCAGCACAACTTTGTTCTTAGCCCCGCCTGCTGTCTTATATCTGCACAATCGCCCCTCAGGTGCCCTCGGGAGATTTGATACCAAGACCCGCTTGGATACTAAAATCCACAGATGCACAACTTGATGCTATAAAATAGTGTAGTGTTTGCACAGAACCTGCAGAAATCCTCCCTGCATATTAAATCATCTCTAGATCACTTGGAATACCGGAGACAACATAAATGCTATGGGTGTAGCTGTATCACTGTACCTTTTAGAGAATCGTTATAAGAGGGTCTGCACATGCTCAGTACACAAGCAGACTTTTCTTTTTCTTTTTTTTTTTTTTTTGTTTTTTTGAGACAGGCTCTCACTATATAGCGCAGTCTGGGCTTGAACTCACTATATAGCCCAGGCCAGCGACAAACTCTCGGAGAGATCCTCCTGCCTCAGCCTTCTGAGTTTTAGGATTATAGGCTTGCGCCATCACGCCTGGCTCCCCAATTTTTTCAGCCCATAGTTGTTTGAATTATGAAGCCTCAGTTAGTGCATTTCCTTCCTGCCTGTCAACCACACAGAAGTGTTAATGGCATCCCAGCAAGGTCATTTGTTCCCTGTGTTATCCCCAGACACCGGATAGTGCCGGGTGTGTAGTACATGCTCAGTAAATATTTGCTGAATGAATGGTTTGGGGGGTGGTGGTCCATGATCCACTTGAACCAGGCCTGTGCCTACAGCTCGATGCATTGGTGCCAGGTCTGTCTGAGTGGGCTGGTACAGCCCTCTGTGTGCCACACACATGCCACACCCTTCATGCAGTAGCTCCATGTGTGACTGAGGAGGTCTCTTTCTAGAAGTGGCTCTCTTTTTTGAGGGTGGGTTAGTGCAGACAATTATGCACAAGAGAGGAGGATGGCTGTGTCCAAGCAGCACCGGGCAAGCGTGTGAGTGTGTGTGTGCCCTGCTCTCGGGGCCGGGGTATCTGAATCTGGCTGAGGCTGGGAGGTTGTATACTGTGGGTCTTGGATCCAACCTGCAGGTGTGAGGTGATAAAATAAACATCCACCATGCATGGTGGTGGACCCTGTAATCCCAGCACTTGGGAGGCTGAGGCAGGAAGATCACTGTGAGTTTGAGGCCAGCCTGGGCTACATAGTGAGTTCAAGGCCAGCCTGGACTGCATACCAAGACCCCATTTCAAAAAAAGGATAAATATCCAATTCTGTGGGTCGTTGGTCCGTGTGCATGTCTGTGTGCACGTGCGTGTCTGTGTGCGTCTGTGCGTGTGTCTCATGGCGCTGTGAGTGTATCTGTGTAAAATCTGCTACTGGTTCTACCCCCTACGACCATCTCCGGCTCAAGCCACGGGCAACCCCCACTCGGCCGCCCACCCCACCCCCAGCCGGGAACAGTGCCTGAGCCAGGGCTCCGGAAGCAGAGCCAGCTGATTAATTACGGCTGCTGCATATGCAGATCAGCTGGGGTTTCCCAGCAGCTGCCCGGACTGCGATGATGCTGAGAATAAACACGGGCAGAGAGCGGCCCGAATTCCCTTCTTACACCTTTGTCAATTAACCTTTAATTTACAGGGTCGAGCTTCTCCTTCATTAACGAGCTCTGGGCTAATTAAAGCACCCTTATTAAACTGTCCCTTCCCCCCACAGGCCTGTGCCGGGATGGGATAGAATAGTTGAACAGACAGGCAGGTCTGTGTGCAAACCCTGGGCTGTGTGTTGGGGGTGGTTGCCTTCCTCCTGACTCAGTTTCCCTCCAGCCCCATTTGTGAAATGGGATTGGCAGGTGGTATGTGGAGAGTATGTATAAAGTGCTGTCCCCAGCAGTGAATTTTGTTTATTCTGGTCCTGGAGATAGAACCCAGGCCCTTGGTACTGAGCTCTATTCCTGGCCCCTTTTTAAATTTTGAGGCAGGGTTTTGCTAAATCGCCAAATTGCCTAAACTCGGTTCAAATTTACGATCTTTTTGCTGGGCAAGGTGGTGCATGCCTATAATCCCAGCACTTAGGAGGCTGAGGCAGGAGGGTCATTGTGAGTTCGAGACCAGCCTGGGCTACAAAGTGAGCTCAAGGCCAGCTGAAACTGCATAGTCTCAAAAAGACACACAAAAAAACTTACGATCTTCTTGCCTCAGCCTCCCATAGTGCTGGCCCACAGCCAGCCACAAAACTTGTTATTGGTCTTTGTCCCTATCTATCTGTCTGTCTGTATGTCTATCTATCTATCCATCCATCCATCTATCCATCTAAAGACAAAGTCTTGCTATGAGTTCAGGCTGGCCTTCAACTCTCAGTGATCCTCCTGCCTCAGCCTCCCAGGTGCTGGGATTATAGGCATGTGCCACCATGCCCAGTTACTTTCTAGTTGTAGATGCTGGGCAAATTATTCATCTGTCTGTTTCTCAATTTCCTTATCTGCAAGATGGGACTATTAGATGCTTCCTCAAGTGTTATAGGAATAAATAAACACAGTAACAATTGGATGGACAGCATCTGGCATACAGACAATGGCGACTGCAGTCATTATCAATAGCATTAGTTGAATAAATCACAGGTCTTCTGTTCACAAAGGCATGGTCTATAAGAAGAAAGTCAAGTGAAGGGTTGAGTGAATGGTTCACTGAAAGAAAGTAAACCCGGTATGGTGGTGCACATGTGTAGTCCCAGATACTCAGGAGGCTGAGGCAGGAAGATCACAAGTTCAAGGCCAGCCTAAACAACTTAATGAAACCCTGTCTTAAAATCAAGTTTTCTTTAAAAAGGAATGGGGTGTAGCTCAGCAATAAAGTGTTTGCCTAGCAGGTGGGAGGCCTGGGATCAATCTCCAATATCACAAAAGAAAAAGAAAAAAGGAGATTTTAGTGTAGACAGCTTAAAAAGGGAGGGGTAGGCAAAGATAGATGTCAGGGAAGAAGGGAGGTGGCCAAATGGTAAGAAATCTAGATTTGGAGACAGCACATTTCCAGTGACACATTCACAGTGCAGAGGATTTTTGAGGACAAAGACAGTCACATTAAATTTTAATGTGTTCATTTTCCTGCAGTGGGGTCTTCTGGTTCTCACACAGGCTTCCACACCAACCTTCAGTGAAAGTTGGGTCCACTCATTGTATTAGTCAGTATAACTGATGACAGCTGCTGTAACAAGCAGCCCCCAAAATCTCAACATCGTAAGACAATCAAGTCATTTCTTGTTCATATATACCACCTGACGAAGGTCTCTGAGCAACGACTCCGTGAGCCAAGCCCTTTTTAAATTCCACAAGTGGGGCTGGGGATTTAGCTCAGCGGCAAAAGCGCCTGCCTGGCAAGTGCAAGGTCGTGAGTTCGGTTCCCGGTACCGGAGAAAAATCAAAAAATCAAAAAATAAATTCCACAAGTAATGGGCACTCAGTATCCACAGATTCCACCTTTATGCATTAAAGATATTTGGGAAAAATTTGCATTTATTCTACACATGCACAGAATTTTCTTCTACACAACACAACATAGCAAGTATTTATAGAATATGTATATTGTATTAGGTATTACAGCTCAGGCTGGCCTTAAACTCACTATGCAACCCAGGTTGGCCTCAAACTCATGGCAATCCTCCTGCCTCAGCCTCCCGAGTGCTGGGATGACAGCTGTGGGCCACCACACTATTGTGAGAATTTCTTTATTTTTACGGTGCTGGGGATGGAAGCTGGGGTTTCGTGCACACTAGGCAAGTGCTCTATCACTGAGCTCCACTGTAACCCAAGACAAGACTGAAGCCCACAGGAGGGTGTGTGTAGATTCCATGCAAATAGTATGTCATTTCATATAAGGGACGTGGGCATCTATGACTTTAGCATGATTGGGAGGAGGGGGCCCATAGGTCCTGAGGACTGACTGTGACACCCCTACCTTATACAAATGGCCTCCAAGTTACCTTTTATAAAGGCAGGAAATAGGGCAGAGATTTATAGGCACTCATACCCTACTGGCTAAGACCCGGCCACATGGCCCCAACCTAACTCCAAGAAAAACAGGGAAACATATTTTCAATTATATATGCCCAGGGAGAGGAAAACAGTGAATAGCATTAGCATTACCACATACATTTTATTGATCTATTCATTTATGGTGGTGGGGATCAAACCCAGGCCTTATGCAGGACAGGCAACTGCTCACCCCTGAGCTGCGCCCCAGCCCTTCCATATGTGTTCTTGAGGTAAGGATGTTTGGGGGAGGAGCTAAAGGAAAACTGTCTTTATGAGGTGTGATAAAAAGTATGCTAATTCTGCTGAGTGCCATCCAATGGAAAGGCAGCTCATAAAAACAAGAATATATGTCCTCATCTACCTCATTCGTGAGATCTGGCACCATGGGACTTCTGGCTCTTCCCCAAGTCAAAATGACCGTGAAAGATAAACGTTTTGAATAG